>NC_135980.1:18769811-19069811 GCF_053455715.1 Rhinoraja longicauda | reverse complement strand
TCTGGTGCAATGGCACCATCGGTAGAGCTGCTGCTTCACAGCTGCAGTGACTCAGGTTTGCTCCTGACCCCCACTACTGCCTGCTTTGAGTTTGCACATTCTTCCTGTGCCTGCCTGCACCTCTTCAGGATTCTCTAGTTTCCGCCCACAAAACAAAGGTGTGTTGGGTTAATTGGCCACTGCAAATCACCCCTTAGTGTAGGTGAAAGGCAGAAGAGGAGAGGAGCTGAGAAGAGCAGAGGAGCGTTGAATTTTATAGGGAAGTGAAAGGGCATGTGAATGGGACTGATGGGAATACTCAGAGAGCCCGCATAGACTCAATGGGCTGGAAGGTCTCGTTCTGTGTGAACATGACAGTGTTTTTTCATCACCATTTTTCTTCACTCCTCTATCAGTGCTATTCTGGGATAAAGTTCCATGGGTACTGTATATGTAGTAGCCAGTTTGGCTGTATTTATATGTGATTCTCAATATTGCAACTGAGCCAGGTACACACATCCTCAGGAGATGGGGGTCAGTGGTTAGTGATGGAATGCGAGTGTCTGGGTCAATTCTCTGCTCCCTCTTGGTACAACAACAATGTATAATCTTCAGGAAATAATCAGGTCTCAAAGTTCTGTTTAGAGAAGTGAATAATAGACAGTCAGTCTTTATGGAGGAGTTAAGAGAAATTATTGAAATTGTTGTTGGAAAAAAACTTTCAGATGGGTTTAATGTATAGAGATTAATAGAGGCCACATGCTTTAAACCTTCCAGAACGCTTTTGATAAGTGTCACATCTGAGACAAATCTTCATGTGGCTTACCTGGTATATATACTGTAAATGTTAAAAATGTATAAATCACCCACTGAACAATCATAAAATAATGAACTGCAACCTGAATTTGAAGAAGTTGTGTTTGAAAATAGAATTGCAAACTCCCTAGGATGAGCGATAAAATGACACAATTTGCTCATTTATGCCACCCAAGAATTGTGATTCTTTCAATGAATAGAGATTTTAAATTATGTCTGAAATGAAAGTTATCCATAATTTGAATAATGTTTAATTTTGTAAATCCTCATGACTAAGCCTATTAAATTACATATGCATGCCCACATAAAGTTCACAAGAGTTTCTTATTTTGCTAAAAGTTTGTTACTTCCCTGCTGAGTTTCTGTATAAAATGCTGAAAGCCCAGACAGTTAGCTGTAAATCTGTAGACTGCAGACTACATGTTGCCTTCGGCAGATTGGACCAATACAGGAGAGGGAATAAACCAGCCCCAATGATGCTGAACGATTATATCATTATTTAATCTCTCTCCTGCCATCTGAATAAAGTCCTGATGAGCTATGAGAAATGGAATTGCTATTCATTTTTCACCGTCTAATCTAGAGAGACTTCCTTTCAAAGATTGTGCAGGGAATGGTGAATCTTTGGAGAGCAATGGAGGCTGTCATGAAGTTACTTAGAACCAGAGATTGCTAAATTTTTAGATATTAAAGGAATAGAGAGACTGGAAGATGGAGGGGTAATGTCAATCGTGACTTTGATAAATGAAGAGTGGGCCCTAAGGGCCAGGTGCCATATTCCTGCTCCTATTTCTTGTGTTCTTAGGCAAGTACCAACTAGTAGCTGAATTTATAACCTGGATGAAGAAATTCTTCTTTACGTTCCTTCTAAGCTCCTTACACCTTATGTCAAATCTATAGATACCTCTGTGTAGGAAGGAACTGCAGATGCTGGTTTAAACCAAAGATAGACACAAAAAGCTGGAGTAACTCAACGGGTCAGGCAGTCTCTGGAGAAAAGGAAAAGGTGATGTTTCGGGTCGCGACCCTTCTTCAGACCTTGGATATAATACCATATAAGACCATATGGTCTGTTATGGTGAAAAGGTGACTAATGTCTACCCTATGTTTGCCCCTCATAATTGTGTACACCTCTATCAACTCTGCCCTCAGCTTTCACTGCTCCAAGGAAAACAAACCCAGCCTGTCGAGTCTCTCCTCATAACTGAGACATTCCTTCCCAGGCAACATCCAGGCGAATGTCCACTGCATTATCTGGGGAACATTTTGTGTCTGACCCACTGAGTTACTTCAGCATTTTGTATCTGCCATTCGTATAAGCCAGCATCTGCAGTTTTTTTTTGCAATTTTTCAGATGTGGTTCATCAATGCTTTATAAAGCTGTACCAAAGCCAATATTGTTGATGCACAAGGCCCAGACCAAAGATAATAGAGCAAAGCAAGATAGACCGCTTGACCCTAAAAACCGTAGTATGTCATGGCACCATTTTAGTAGGCAGAAACTTGCAGAAATATTTTAAATTAAAATAACAAAAATCGGTGAATTGGTAGATGAGATAAAAATTCTGCATTTTTATGGTATCATCACACATACTGTTCCCCCAAAACACTGATTACACTGCGAGAGGTATAGCGAACGGCGGGTTTTGCTTACTAAAATGGTGAATGTCACGCTCCTTTGCGTACTTCACTTCAGTATAGGCGATTTCGACGGAGTGGTTCATCTTGCTCCTCTAGTATCTTTGGCCCAGACGCCTCCACAGAATCATTGATTAAGCTATGGTCCACTGGAACCTGCAGGAAACAGTGTGTCTCGGAACCCATGCTGATCCATCACAATACATGGTGTTTATATCTAGTGAGTCGAGAAATTCACAGCGTGAGACAGTGAGAATCACCACTGCTCAATATCACTCCCTTATTAACCACACGACTTCCCTTATTGAAGCTATAACATTCCTTGTCTCTCATATCAGAAAAGAAGTTACAGTGATCTTTAAAGACAACATCTGCTCCCTCATTTTATCCTGAGATTTTTAATAACCTGAGATTCCATAAGCTAGAATACTGTCCGATTCACTTCTACCTCACATCGGACATTGGACTTTATCTCTGGAACTGATGCTGTACAATGCTGACAACTACATTCTGCTCTCTGTATCTTCCCCTTTGCTCCACTTGAGCTTAGCTTGAATGGATTTATGTATAGTATTATCTTATTTGATTGTATAGCAAGCAAAACATAGCTTTCCACTGTAGATCAGTATCTGTGACACTAATAAACCTAAACCTAAAACTTTTGTTCTGACCTTAGGCTCGGACTGCTGGGAAATGGCCAGTGAAGTGGTATGCACCTGAATGTATAAATTTCCGGAAATTTTCTAGCAAGGCTGATGTCTGGAGCTTTGGTGTGACGATGTGGGAAGCATTGACATTTGGACAAAAGCCATATAAGGTAATAAACAAAGTGCTAGAGGAACTCAGCAGGGCAAGCAGCATCTGTGGAGGGACTGGACAAACAATGTTTTGGACCAGGCCCCTTCTTCAGATTGATGGAGCAGGGGAGGAGAGACCTGGAAAACTGATGGAACAAAGACATAGCCATTGATGGTAGGCGGATACAAGTGATGAGGAAGATTGGCAGATGGGTGGAGTAAGTGACAAAGGCTAGAGAAAATGAGACAATAAGAAAGAAAAGGAGAAGTGAAATGTAAAGCCTGGGGGAGGGATATGGATAGAAGAGGGCAGCCTGGAGGGGACGGAGCGGGTATAAAATGAACATTTAGGACTCAGGATTGGAGATAAGCCGAGGGAGGAGGGGAAAGGAGCATGAGGTCCTGGGGGGGGGGGGGGGGGGGGGTACGAGGGTAGAAGTTGGTGGTTGGAGAAATGTGTACGCAGTGGGGTTAGGGCCAGCAGAACAAAGAGAGGGGGAAGGAGTGATATTAGTTGAAATTGGAGAATTCAATGCATACTGTTGGATTATAAACCTCCCAAGCAGAATATGAAGTTCTCCAGATAAGGTCATGTCTGCTTTACAACCCATTTTGTTTGTAGTGTGTTCACGTTCTGCAGCGACGTGCTGCACTCACTCATTTATCGTTTGTTGAAGTTTATGTGAAGATTACACTTCCTTTTTTTCAATGTGACCAACAAAAACGTGAAAACACAACCAGACCAGTCAGTACAATGCTATCCATTGGGTGGTGCATGAGCACATACCCAACCCTTCATGTTCACAAAGGCAGAGAGGACAAAGCAAAATGCAATGAAAAGTGAGAAATTAAACCACTGAGAAATGTTCCCCTGAATGTCTCAGGCAATTTAAACATCTCTACAGACTACAGATGACCATCAAATGAAGCCCTATTGTCTTGCAATATCTTTTCAACGAAAAAACAAGGTATTGGAGGAACTCAGCGGGTCAGCCAGCATCTGTGGAGGAAAACCGACAGAATGCATTTCAGTCGGGACCCTTCGAGTAATTGATGTCCTATTCCCTCCATAGATGCTGCCTGACCTGCTGAGTTCCTCCAGCAGACACAAGGAACAACAGATGCTGGAATCTTGCATAGAATGCACTCTCATTGAAACCTATCAAATAATGAAAGGCCAAGATAGAGTGGATGTAGAGAGGATGTTTCCAGTAGTGAGAAAGTCTAGAACCAAAGGACACAGCCTCAGAATAAAAGGATATACCTTTAGAATGGAGATGATGAGAAATTTCTTTAGTCAGAGGATGGTGAATCTGTGGAATTCATTGCCACAGATGGCAGTGGAGGCCAAGCCATTGGGTATTTTTAAAGTGGAGATTAATAGGTTCTTGATTAGCAAGAATGTTGAAGGTTGCGGGCAAAGGCACGAGAATGGGGCTGAGAGGAAAAATTGATCAGCCACGATCGAATGTCGGAGCAGACTCGATAGGTTGAATGGCCTAATTCTGCTCCAATGTCTAATGGTCTTAACACAAAATGCTGGTGTAACTCAACAGGTCAGGCAGCATATGTGGATGACAAATGTTTGAGGAACTGGAGTGTTGGAGGATCTATGGAGGACAAGTGCTGGAGGAACTCAGAATGCTGGTGTAACTCAGCTGAAGAAAGTCAATAGTACAACTTTTCAATATCTCTGTTGAGGTACTCAGCTGAGTTACACTAGCACTTTGAGTTCCTCCAGCATTTTGATTTTGCTCAATATGCCAGCATCTGCACTCTCTTGTGTCTCCTGTCTCCTCTTTTATAAATAAATGTCTTTGCAGGGAGCCCCAAGGGGTGTAGGTTTCCCAAACCATCTATTTATCATTTGGAAGAACAACATAGGATACCTTTTACCTTTGATCTGAATCTGATAGCAGTTAACAAGAGGATACTTTGAGGAAAACAGAAATATGGAAACATCGTGCTATTGACTTTCTTCAGGTCATCCACTTTGTTTCTGATCAGATCCAGATTCTCTTTGTGGGATAGAGTTTATTCACCCTGGTGACTATCTCTTGCAATATTTGCTGCCTATTTGCTGTCACACAAAAGACAACTTTTGTTCAGTTGTTCCAGATGCATCATCAGAGTGGGCTTGGTGTGAACATAGTTTCCTTCAACCACATTTTCCACCCCAGCCTCTTACTTGTCCACTAAGTGGGAAATTAAGTTATGTACATGGCTGCTTTTAACGTTGTTCCTTAGCTGTTTACTGAGTGCAACAAACTGTGTGGGTCAGATTTCACTTGAACTATAAAAAAAATCATATTCGGGCCAATAAATTGCCTAATCCCTAAAATTTACAAAAAAATCAAAAATACGCTGTGGATCATGTGCCGTCAGATGGAATTGTTTAATCTTGGCTAAAGACCTTGTGGGTCGAAGGGCCTGTCTCTCTGCTGTACTTTTCTATGTTCTATCTATGCTTTGTCTCAATTACCAGTTGATTCATTCGCCTCATTTTAAGTCATTACTACAGTTAAAAGCAAATCCATTCTGTTTTACAGAAAATGAAAGGCCCAGAAGTTGTTAGTTTCATTGAGGAAGGAGGTCGCTTGGATCGTCCTGCCGATTGTCCAGATGAAATGTATGCTCTTATGCAGGAGTGTTGGACTTACAAGTAAGTTCAAACTGATTTCCAGAAATGCAAACTCACAGCATTAAATGGTTAATGGATTATCAAATATTTGAATCTCCATGTCTGGTATTCAGCTTTTAATCAGCATGTTACTATATCTGAGCTCTGAATTTAAATGGGATTTAAATCTAACATATTTGCACTCTGTTGATTGGGATATGATCCCAATCTTGATTTTAACTGGCAAAGATGTCAGCAACACTATGTTTGGTGCAGATACAACACACTTTACAAATACATTTGCCCAGCGAAATCATGCTGTTCTCATAAAACCAATACTGCACTTTTTATGTCAACGAACAAACCCAGGGATTCCAATCTCTTCACTTCACCTGATATTGCATTGGAGGCTTGATGGCATCAGCAGACATTTTAAACAGATTCATATCACAAAATAAGACTGGGTAAAATGTGAAAAGGCTGTTGATTTAGTATCAACAGTTTACTACATCATTCAGATATTTTTCAGAACCTGATTTACCTTTTATTTTTTTCATATCAACATCTGAAACAAGCACATAATTCTGCTCTCACATACACAATCACACAGACTTTTTCAATATTTAGCATCTCCTGAAGGTGTTAGTAAATGTGTGACAGTAGGATGCGTTTCTGAGGAGGGTACCTTATCACTGATGCATGGCTAAATGTTAACAGTACACTCAAGAATCGTATGCAGTATTGGTCTTGTCAATAACTATATCTTAGAATTATTTTTAGTAGTGGTCTGTGGTAGCAGAAATACTAAGCCTGTAATACATAATGTTTTCACATGATAGTTCCGGAAAAACATTTTGAAATTTATTTTCAAATTTCTAACCAAATGTTCTTGGTTATAAAATATTCTTATATGTATCTTCATCTATACAAAGTATCAATTTGATTTTTTCTTGGAATCTATTGCACTGGCAATACCATTATTCACTGCACACTGAAGAGAAGACAAGTTTTTAATAACCGGAATTACTTGAAATATTTGGCTATTCATAACAATCTCAAAATATTGAATATCATTAAGTGGATGGCAGTTGCTATAATTTTCCATCATGATTGCATCCTTTGTTATAATCCATGAACAGTAAATTTTTAAACTATGACATACAAAATTGTGCTTCTTCCATACAACCCTGGTATCTGCAAACACTTCAGTGTGGTTGTCTGTCAGCAACCTCGATAACATCATTGTTGCTGTTCACCAGGAACATGGATGCATCGGTGCCTGATAGCAACTGATGCATCAATTGGCTCAAGTCTTTCAGTTTATCTGTTTTGACTCACTTGTGAATGTTCTGCTAACTACAAGATCATTATCTCATTCAAGATACTGAGGGCTGCGAGTCATTTTAATTCCCCTTCCCAGCCTCCTCCACTGACTGACGCCATTCACAAACATGAAGAACAGCACGGTTGTGCAGTGGTAGAGTTGCTGCCTTACAGTGAATGCAGTGCCGGAGACCTGGGTTCGATCCCGACTACGGGTGCTGTCTGTGCAGTTTGTACGATCGCCCCGCGACCTGCGTGGGTTTTCTCCAAGATCTTCGGTTTCCTCCCACATTCCAAAAATGTACAGGTTTGTAGGTTAATTGGCATGGTAAATGTAAAAATTGTCCCTAGTGGGTGTAGGATAGTGTTAATATGCGGGCATCGCTGGTCGGCGCGGTGCTGGTGGGCCGAAGGACCTGTTTTCGCTCTGTATCCAAACTAAACTAAACCTCAGAATCTGCTTGGGTAGCCGACAACTCAGTGGCATGAACATTGATTGATTGATTGATTGATTGAAAGATACAACAAGGAAACAGGACCTTCGGCCCATTGAGTCTACGCCGACCATCGATCGCCTATTCACACTTCTATGTTATCCCACGTTTGCATCCACTGCCTATGCACTAGGAGCAATTTACAAAGGGAAATTAACCTACAAGCCTGCATGTCCTTTTTGGGATGTGGGAGGAAACTGGAGCAGACTCCACATAGATAGCATCTGGGGTCAGGATCGAATGTCAGGGTCGGTACAGTGATGCTTCTAGATCTGCAGCCTTACAGCGCCAGAGACCATGTGCAAGCAGGTGGTCAGATTAATTTAGATTGATATCATGGTAAGCAGGGATATCGGCACGGTAGCGCAGCGGTAGAGTTGCTGCTTTACAGCGAATGCAGCGCCGGAGACTCAGGTTCGATCCTGACTACGGGTGCTGCACTGTAAGGAGTTTGTACGTTCTCCCCGTGACCTGCGTGGGTTTTCTCCGAGATCTTCGGTTTCCTCCCACACTCCAAAGACGTACAGGTATGTAGGTTAATTGGCTGGGTAGATGTAAAAAATTGTCCCTAGTGGGTGTAGGATAGTGTTAATGTACGGGGATCACTGGGCGGCACGGACTTGGAGGGCCGAAAAGGCCTGTTTCCGGCTGTATATATATGATATGATATGATGATATATATCATATCATATATATACAGGAGTGAAGGATCTCTTCCTCTACTGTACACTTCCATGTTCTATGTTCAATTTGATCCTCTGACGTAGTGAAATTAGCCAAGTACAATAACAATACTAAAGTCAATTGGTCAGGCATATTTATATTTATAGGTTATCTACAGATTTAAATCTAAATCTATAGATTTAGAAGGATATGAGCCAAAGGAAAGCAAACAGAACTAGATTGGATGGGGCAACTTGGTTGGCATGGATGAGTTGGGCCTGTTTCTGTGCAGTATGAATCCACAAATATAAATACTTCTTGTAGAGTAGAGCACAAGACTCAAGGCAGGATTTCATTGCATGCAGGCAACGGTTGTTCCAGATTCTTGACAAAAAATCGAGATTTTGTTTCTGTTTTGGTTTGTGCTCTGCCTTGTGGATCTTTCAGTAAAGTGTGGTGCAGTTTTCATCCTGAGCTTGTAGAGGATCTGAGCTTCACCTTTCATCTTTCAGAACTTCTGTGCACAGCTGAAGCAGTAAGTGTGTGCACAACAATGTAGCCATCAAATGAAGGCACATCAATGATTTGTTCCATTGTGTTTACTTTCGCAGGGTGGATAATCGCCCCGGATTTGTGCCAGTTGAGAGCAGAATGCGTGACCAACACTATAAAACCACACCGAAGCCAATACCAGTTTGATTTCATACTTGCGGTGATGTTATACCGACCAGCGTTGGGTTTGATTTGCATGTTGGCATTTTGCTGCACGTGTCATCTTAGAGTGTTCCTGTCGTCAGTAGTTATGGAAGTTTAACGAAGCTGGACTTTTAGCATTCCTTATCAAATCATGCAATCTGACTTTGAATAGAATCATTTACATTTTCAAAAATAATTTAATTTTACTCTGGTTATTAAGCTGAAATTAAAATGAGCCTCTGTGGCTTTGCTATGACAGTGGTGTTAACATAGAATATAGAATGGTACTGTGCAGGAACAGGCCCTTTGGACCATTACATCTGTACTAAACGACACCAAGTTAAACTAATCTCCTCTGCCTGCACATGATCCATATCTCTCATTACATGCATATCCATATGCCTATCTAAAAACATCAAATTCCACCATCACAGTGGCTTCTACCACCACCACCCTATAAGAAGGACCTGCAGATGCTACTTTACACCGAAGAGAGACCACCACCCCTGCCACCCCTGGCAGCACATTCCTGCCACTTACTACCCATTGTGTAAAACTCTTGCCCTGCATATCGCCTTAAACTTTGCCCCTCTCTGCTTAAAGCAATTCCCTCATGTCTTTGACATTTCCAATGGGAAAAGGGTTCAAAAGAGCATCCTATTGTATTTGAGAACAAGTGAAAGTATGAACATATTGTGCCAGTAAATTTATTTTGCATTGCAGTATTTTAGTAAACAAGGAATGATTCTGTCACATTTCAGATGTTGGATGTATACGGTCAAAGTTATAACTGGCTTGGTTACAAAATTGTGTGCATATTGTTTCAAGGTGAAATATTTTTCAAGAATTTTGTTTGGCTCTAAGTGAAAATAAAGAAGTATCAAATTTGATAGAAAATTGTGAATTTGAATTTATGGAAGTCATTCTGGCCACAAGGACCCATGATCCTTGAAAGGAGGTTGAGACAATGAATGGGGCAGACTAGCTGTTGCCATAGTGGAAAGCTATGTGTAAGAAGGAACTGCAGATGCTGGTTTAAACTGAAGATAGACACAAAAAGTTGGAGTAACTCAGTGGGACAGACAGTATCTCTGGAGAAAAGGAATGGGTGACGTTTCGGGTCGAGAGCAATGGATGAAGGAAAATATTTATTTTCGTCCCCAAACTGCACTAATTAACTTATCTTTAGGGGTGGGGGTGGTTGATTTAAACTTTGGTTACGTTGTCGGAAAATATTTGTCACTGTAACTTTTATGTGAATCTTGAACATTTTGATCAAACCAGAGCTGGGAATTCTTCACCAAGGTTTGATTGACCAAGTCTTCCCAAATAGTAGAACAAAGATTAACTGAGAAGGCTAATTCCAGAGCAGAGAATCAGCCTGAAATCCCCAGAAATTCAAAGAAAAATTGTTTGCAACATCCAAGAATAACTGAATGCAATGTCATGACACTGGAAACAAACTGTTACAAAGATTAGTCTAAAAGAATTGATGTTGTGTCGTCGGCTACTGTTATGCAAGTGTGCATGACTCCATACTGCAATAAGATGACCATCTCCCTTAGTGCCAGTAAAATCATGTTGTCACCTCGGGATCAGAGGGACACATGGTTTAGGAGAGCACGAAACTTCATATTCCCCTGACTGCATGGTGAGATTGATGATGATGATGATACTCTACTGTCACATGTACCCATGTACCAGAACTGCTACTGATCAAGGCTTTTCTTCCCTTTATCTGTAGTCTCCGCTGACCTGACAACACCTAACCCACCCTCCTTCCCACCCATTTTCTTCCATTTTGTGTTACTGAGAAGTTTCCTCACCTCCATCCGTCACCTCCAGCAGCCATCCCTCTGCTTCCATGCATCATTGTCGCCAAGTCTCTCTTCCCAAGCCAATCATGAGCCATTCTCTTGCCCCATGTTCACACGTCTGCAATTGAACTCATTGCTGGTTGAGAACCCACTGGCCATACAAACTTTATTTTGATGAGAATAACTTGGTCTCTGTGGCCTTGGTCATACCTTCAATTACTCATCTGACACCACATAATTTCATTTCTGCCTGTGGGCTCTTGCACTGTACACAGTGACTTTCAGGTTTCAAAGATAAGTGTGGCACAGTGTCGCAGCTAGTCGATCCCTACCTCAGGTTACTCCCTGTGCCCATGTGGCTTTCTTCCAGGTGCTCTGGTTTCTTCCCACATCCCAAAGGCATGTGGGTTTGTAGGTTAATTGACCTCTGTAAATAGCTCCAAAATGTTCAAGATTCACATAAAAGTTACAGTGACAAATATCACAGCTGGTGTGTGGGGAGTGGATGTGCAAGTGGGATTAAATAGAACTGGTGTGAACGGATGCTCGATGATCATGTGGTCTCGGTGGGCCAAAGAGCCAGTTTCTATGATGTATCTCTAAATAAAATACTGCAAATGCTGAAAATATGAAATCAAAAACTATTCCAGATGTTGAGTTGCATAGAGGACAGAGAATAGAGTTAATGTTATAAGCATAATGCCCTGAGATTGTGAATGGTGCTACGTAAATGTAAGTTCCTTGTAATGATTAGACCTCGCTGATGAAGAAACTGCATAAATGGAATTGCAACAAAGGAGTAAAAAGGTAGCATTATTCTGCTAAACCGTTGCTGATCAAAGTACATGTCATCTTGGGGTCTGAAATTAAATCAAAGTGAGGATTAGAAAATGGAAACATTTAATTAAATGATCAAATTTTTTTCAAAGAAATACAGTATCAGTAATCAGTGTCTGAAGAAAAGTCCTGACCTGAAATATCATCAATCCATTCTTTCCACAGTTGCTGCCTGACCCGTTGAGTTCTTCCAGGACTCTATTTGTTGCACAGTCTCTGTAATGATGACTACAAACCCACCAGGATATTGTAAATGACCTTCTGTTGTCTACTAAACATTCAGGGAACAAAATTCTGCCTTCCCCCAATCTGATCCACAAGTTACTCCAGCCCAAAACCACTGTGATCGACAGTGAACTGTTCCCAGGAATGGCTGGACAAGCCCATTGGTTGTATCACAGCTATTAAGTTTTTTAAAGGGATAGAGATAAAACTAGGTAGAAGAATTAAGCTCCACATTTGGAAAGAGCAAAACTGATCGCAATTCAGTTGACTTTGTGAAGCGCTCCTCACCAAATATCTGTGGATTGATATCTAAACTGTCCCATGGATGAGTCAGTCACATCACATCACATCACTGCAGGAGTTCCTCAGGCCAGAAATCTGGACCCCAACCACTTTCATCTGAGGGTCTGAAGAAGGGTCTTGACCCAAGACAGAGATGCTGCCTATCCCACTGAATTACTTCAGCATTTAGTGTCTATCTTCAGTGTAAACCAGCACCTGCAGTTCCTTTTGACACCTTCATCTGTCTCATCAATAACCTTCCTTCCATGATATAGTTGTAAGTGGAGCTGTTCGCTGATGATCACACATTTTCAATTCTATTCTCAACTTTTCAGCAATTGAATCAACATTAGCCTGCACAAAGAAAGTCAAGGACATCATTCAGGCATGGTCTGAAAAGTAGCAAGTAAATTCCTGACAAAAAATACAAGAATACACGAGAAACAATCTAAGCACCTACCCTTGACAATCAATAGCAAAGTTCCTCGCCATTAATATATGGGGGGTTATCATTGACCAGAAGTTGAAATGAACCAGTTGCAAACATACCATGGCTTCCAGAACAGGCAATCTACATTGAGTGATTCATATCCTGACACTCCAAAGCCTGTCCCAAGATAAGACAAAATTTTGGAGTGTGACAGAACATTCTTGGTTGAACAGGATGAGTACAAGTTTAACAATTACAAAAAGCTTGACACCGTCTAAGACAAAGTAGTCCATTTGTCAGTAACCCACAGCCAGTTTTCCCTCCACCACCATCCACATGGTGCTGTGTGTGCTGTTGACGAAATGCAATGCAGTTACTGATGCTGGTTACTTCGACAGCACCTCCTAAATTCACAGCCTATACCACCAAACAAGACAGGGGTAGCAGCCATACTAGCGCACATCGGCAATGAAATCATCAAAAGCTAGCGACTGCACCAGCGATACCAGTCCCATAATGTAAATCGCATAAAAATCAGAAAAAATCATCCTACAAAGGAACAGAAGAGAGTATCAGAAAGAAAGTTTATGTTTTATTGCTAAACAACATTCTTTTTGTTACAAGTAATCTGACTAAAACATGTAGGCAATTCCACTGATGTTAGTGATGATATTAATTCATCAAATGAGTCATTTTTCTTGTAATTTACCATGAATTCAATATTGTGGCCTGAATAACATTGCAACATTTTTCAGATCTTTAAATAATTGACTTTTTCAAGAAAAATCAACCAAATATGGTCAATATAGAGTGAAAAGAACAATCATGTCGAACAATTGAAATGAACTGGAAACTTGCAAACAGATGACCTGGCCACAACTTGCCCACTGCTGCTGAACTCATTGCACCCACCCTTTTCTCTCATGACATCCGGTGGGGTCAGAAACATACAGTGGCCTAGGAGCTTATTCAAAATTTCCTTTCTGACTTTCTAAATGTGACTGGACAGAGCCTGTGATTAACTTTAATCTGAACTATGACTTAAACAAGGAGGCTTAACTAGCAACCAAGGAGGTGTTATACTTTCCTTAGTCATACAAAGAATGACGCGAGTCATTTATTTACCAATCAAGCAATCAAGATAGCATTTTTAATAGAAAGACAGTCTGTTTTTCAGGTTTAAAAAAAATATATTTTGAAGCGTTGCAACGCCACAGATTAAATATATTTAAAATATATTCATTTGTTTTACATTTGTTGGAAGAGTTATCTTGAGGGAATTTTACATCAAGTCAAATTACGGAAAAGGCCTGTTTTCATACAGTTCTCACTTTGAGAAGTGCAGAAAAATCAAACATACTTTTTTAAACAATGAAGGTGTTCGTGGGAATGTTACCAATGCCTTTATGTCATAGAAAGTAGTGTCAAGTTGTATTACAGCTTGGGTCCCTGACTATATACTATATTTGTGGATGACTTGATTGTATTCATGAATTGCATTGAATTGAATTCTCTGCCACAGATGGTAGTTGAGGCCAGTTCATTGGCTATATTTAAGAGGGAGTTAGATGTGGCCTTAAGGATTGATGGGTGAGTTACTTGTAGGAGGCTGATCAAATCTATAATGGAACAACGTAGGACAAGTATCTTCAGGGTCCCAACCTAAAACATCACCTACCCATGTCCTCCAGAGATGCCGTCTCCTGTTCCTCCAGCACTTCGTGTTCTGCACATGATTCCAGCGTCTGCAGTTCCTTGTATCTCCAGACTGATCTGTGCTGGTTTCAATCCCTCTTCCGCATTGTCCTTTGACTGTTCCAAGATTTTACCAAATCCCTTGTTAAATCCCTTTGAGGATACAGCCTCCAGAACCCTCTCGGATCGAGAACAATGGAGACTCATCACCAAAGACCATGTCTGCCTTTTACCCACATCTAAGTGTGCCACGAGATGGGGTTGTAAAGAAGAGTTTCAATGGCTTCCCTGCCCTATTGCAAATGGGCACCTCAAACCAGAAGTTGGATCCATTAGTACCCTTTTTCTATGCACATAGGGGTTAGATATAGATGCGAGCATAGGGGTAGATACAGATACAGCTTCTTCCCTTCTGTTACCAGACTTCCACAAGCTGGGGAACAGTTCGATTTACCAACAAAAACCTTTGTGGACAATGGACTTTTTCTCAGGAACTCTTACGCTACAATGCTGAGAAACTATACTTTGCACTCTTATATTTATCTCTTTGCCTTATTTGTCGTACATATGCATGGCTTTAAGTGTATGACATGTATGGTACATCTGATCTGATTTGATTGGATGGCACACAACCAAATGCTTTTCACTGTATCTCGGTACTTGTGACCATAATAAATCAATACCAAATTAGCTTGCAATTCAGGCATGAGACCAGTTAACTGCCCAACATCAACTCATGTTAATTTACTTGATACAACCTTCAGTTTCCACTTGCAGCGTTTTGTTATCGTAACTTTAACTTGCACCCTGTACAATGACAATAAAGATATATTGTATTGTATTATTTTGGGGCAATCTTTATCCCTTTGCTTCCTTTGATGAACATGAAGTATCAACACGATTAAAATCAGGTCCTCTATATGAGAATTTATTCTTGTGTCCTTAAAAGGACATACTTTTTTCACTCAAGGTAGGAGTCACTGAAATTTGAACACTTGAAAAAGAAAACTGACAAGAAATCATAATATAGAATTATACTTAGTTTAATTTATTTATTGTCACGTGTCAGAGATACATACAGTGAGAGGCCTCTTCTACATGCTGTCCAGTTAAATCATGTTTACTTCTCTTTTGCTTTTATCCTATCTATCAATTATTTTGTTGGCCACAGTGGTCTAATCCACCACGGGGAGTCTAAAACAAGAGGGCATACCTTTCTCTCTCGATGGGTCCGAAGAATTGTCCCAAACCAAATTGTCTGTCCATTCGCACCACAGATGCTGCCTGACCCGCTGAGTTCCTCCAACATTTAGTGTTTTTTTAATTAAAAATGATGAGGAAATTATTGCTTTGCTGTTTATGGAAGCATGCTGTGTACAAAGTAGGTGATGTGTTTCTCACATCCACAGGGATTATATTTCAAGTGTAGTTCATTGGATTTAGAACATTCAGAATGCAAAGTGAAGGTTGTTTTACAAATATTTTTGATCAATTTAGTTAGATTGCAGTAAACGAGGCCTAACTTTTTGCGGTAAATTTAATTTGTGCATATTGCAAGTTTACAGCAACTTCACACCACTGAATCCACATCAATGGCAAGACAAACAACAAGACACAAGCTAACAGCAGAATGGCTTGACTTAAGTTTAACTGTCTAGCTGCCCCTTCCCTGAAGTCACTGTATCTTCTGCAAATAAACAAAAGCAAACTTTATTAACCCTGCATCTATTTATACAGATTTATAGTGAACGAAATGTAGAAAAACAAAATAAGTTAAGAACTTACCAGGTGCTTTGATGGATTCAGTAACTGGCTGGGGCAAACAGGAGAGTGTGAGGTGATCCATTCTTTATTCAAGCAAGATCACTGGAATATTGTCTTAATGGGTAACAGTCAGGAACAAGGGACGAGATATGGGATTAAATGTCCTGCTGTACAAATCACTGAAAGCTGGTGCACAGTGCCAAAAAAAAGATTTAAATATCCAATAGAAATTTGTAGAGTAATATAGCACAGAAACAAGCCCTTAGGCCCAACTCATCCATGCCAACCACGATGCCTAAATAGATTAGTCCCGTTGTTCTTTGGCACAATGATAATTCCAATAGTTTTGTAATGATAATTTTGATAATTCTTTGGCATGATGGTTCTGTGATGATCCATCATCTACTTTATTGAGGCAAGGGGCAAGAATTAGGTTTGAACTGTGCAGAACCAATGTCACACTCAATTCACAATCCATTTGAAGTCAGCATGGCAATGGAGAGACTGAAGTGAAGGCTCACTGTGATCGGACTTTAGTTTAGTTTAGAGATTCAGTGTGGAAATAGCCCCAACGGCCCACCGGGTCCACGCCAACTAGCGATCACCATGTATACTAGCACTATCCTACACACTAGGGACAATTTACAGAAGTCAATTAACCTACAAACCTGTACATTTTGGAGTGTGGGAGGAAACGTCTTTGGAACTTGGGAGGAAACGTCTTTGGAATGTGGGAGGAAACTGGAGCACACGGGGAAAACCCACACAATCACAGGGATAACATACAAACTCCGTACAGACAGCAACCGTAGTCAGGATTGAACTGGAATCTCTGCCACTGTAAGGCAGTGACTTTACCGCTGCTCCACTGTACCCTCAGTGACTTGAACTCTGGTTTAAATTGTCAAGTTGTGGGAACCTTTCCATAGCTCAGGTTTCATTTCCTTGAGTTTAAAAGACAACATGATAATTCAATCAGGGGGACTCTGTGCTAAAATTAGTCAAGAACTCTAATGGTTTTCTCTGGAAGGCCAGAGGTTGGGGGAAGTCCTGATAGAAGTATATAAGATCATGAGAGGCATAGATAAGGTAGATCGTCAGTACCTTTTACCCAGGGAAGAAATGTTAAAGACTAGAGGGCATAGCTTTAAGGTGAGAGCGAAAAAAAATAAAGGAGAGGTACAGGGAAAGTTTTTGTACAGAAGATTTTGGGTGCCTGGAACGCGGTGTCAGGGGTGGTGATGGAGGCAGATACGATAGTGACATTTAAGAGGCTTTTTGATAGGCACTTGTATATACAGGGAATGGAGGGAAATGTATAATGTGGAGGCAGATGAGATTAGTTTAACGTGGCATCATGTTCGGCATAGACATTGTGGGCTGAATGGCCTGCTCCCGAGCTGTACTGTTCTATGTTCTGTGTTCTTAATTGGGAACCAACCTTAGCTTAATGAGGCATCAAATTCTCTCTGTGCTTCCTGGGTCCCGAGCTACTGTATAGTAACGTCGGAGACTCAATATATTTGCTTTCAAAGTGATGGTATCAACTCAAAGACAGAAATAAGAATGCAACTTTTTCTGGGGTATATTGTAAGGAAGAATTACTGAAATATTAGCAGCAGACATTACAAATGTTACTTATTCCTAACTTGAGCAATGAAAGCTATGCACAGTGATATGGGTAGACCAAATTACCCTGTTAAGAAATGGAGTGTAATATCTAAGACATTTTAAACTGTACAGCTACATTTATAATATAAATAAACCTTGCAGAATCTGTTCATAAACTTGGTATATTAATGTTGAACAGAAATTTTACATTTGCAGCTCAAACCATTTATAACAGAGAAAACATATTTTTCAGTTAAGACAAACATCACAAAAAAAACTATATGAGGTTAAAGTTGTTTGGTGTTTTATTTTTATCCAAGCACTATGTGTCTTGCAGTTTAATCACCGGGAAATGGGTGGTTTTACTAGCTACTGTCAAGAGTAAGGCGCAGTAGGCTTGTGGCCTGTGTGTTAAGATCTGGTCAGTCACGAAGGCAAGCATGATAACAGTACTTTCCACTTTGCAACATGTTTTTAAACATTAGCAGGCATAAAAGTAAAGTGTGACAACATTAAGCTCCATAAGACACATCTAATTTTATTCTGGCACAACAGTCTCATCAAGTGTCAAATTAAATTGTAACATTTTTGTGGTTGAGTAACTGTAGAGCTGCCAATTTTATTAAAGATATACTTTCATAAAATGGAAATCTTTCGTTGTTTAATTTAATGATACATTTGGAGGTTTAAAAGTAAAATCAATGGCTGCACATATGCTCCAGCCCCGGTTCTGTCCTCCCTTCCATCAAACCAAAGCTCACTCACATAAACCCCACTCACTCAGTATAAGATCAAGAACAGAGTTTCTGTATTCATGAGCTTTGCTTCTTTTGGTTGGCTTTATTATCTGAGCACATATATTATGTTCTGTTTTAGTCACCTTGTTATATGAAAGATGCCATCATGATGATCTTAGGGAGATGTCTAAAATGATGAGGGGAATAGACAGAGAGAATTCAGACTTTTTCCAAGGGTAGCAGAATCAGAACAAGAGGGCACAGGTTTAAGGTGCGATTTAATAGGAACCTGAGGGGCAACTTCTTCAGAGGATGGTGGGTATATGGAATGAGCTGCCGGAAGAAGGATGTAGAAACAAAGAACGGCAGATGCTCATTGATACCAAAAATGGCACAAAATGCTGGAATATGTCTGAAGAAGGGTCTCAACCTGAAAATTCATCTATCCATGTTCTCTTGTGATGCTGCCCGGCCTGCTAAGTTACTACAGCACTTTGTGTCCTTTTGCCAGAGGAAGGAGTTGAGGCTGGTATTATTGCAACATGTAAGACATTTGAACAGGTACGAGGATAGGAAAGATTAGGAGGGATACAAGCCATAAGTGGGTAAATGGTACTAACTTAAGTGGGGCATCTTGGTCAGCATGGATGAGTTGGACCAAAGGGCCTGTTTCCATGCTGTATGACACTAGGACTCTATCTTATGCCCAAGATTCCAACGTAAAGTCAAAATTTCTGAGATCATCTTTGCTCACCCACTCCCTTGAATCATAATCTGTAAGAACTGATCAGAAGTGGTGATGGTCACAGAAACTTTTGAAATCTTGCCTAAACTTGGTTGGAAGAGGAAGTTGTGTCCTGCTCTGTGAGGGAGTGAGCAGGCAGTAGGAAATAAACTATCATAATCAGCATTGTCACATTAACGAGAGAAAATATGACAAGTCTTAACTCCCTAAAAGAGCAGTGGGAAGGGGATCTGGGTATGGAAATTTCAGACTCCATCTGGTCAAAGACAGAAACATAGAAAATAGGTGCGGGAAGGAAGCCATTCAGCCCTTCGAGCCAGCACCACCATTCATTGTGATCATGGGTGATCATCCACAATCAATAACCATGTGCCTGATTGGGCGTATATACTCTTCGTATGCATGTTATGCAGTTTAAGATTTTCCACCAACTGCACTGGACCAAAGCTAAACTAGCCCAATTCACACCCAATATAGACCCCATGTGTGGCCGTTGCAGGCAGAACCAAGCCACTTTAATTCATATGATTTGGGATTGTCCTAAGTTATCTAATTTTTGGCAATTAATATTCAATATGCTTTCCCAAACTACTGATGAATCCTTAGAACCATCAGCCCCCCTTGCTTTATTTGGTATGGTAACACAAAATCTTGCATTAAATAATAATAAATCTTCTGTCTTTTGCCACGCTGGTGGCCAGACAACAAATCTTGATCAGATGGAAAGATTGTAACCCACCAACATTTGCACAGTGGATTAGGGATATGTTGTATTTTATTAAATTGGAGAAGATTAGGTATACTGTTAGGGAGTCAGCTGACAAGTTTACATTGATATGGCAACCTTTCCTTATCTGTATTGATGCTTTTGGCTCTGATAATGTTATGGTTGCGTAGATATGTGTGTATGTAATTAAGAGTGGAATTGAAGTATTAGAATGGTCCGTGATACGTCTTAACATTCCCATTTTTCTGCTTCCCTCTTGTCTGCTTTTATGCATGTTAGCGCCCTAGATAATATGGTGTACTGCTTTAAACCTCTAACATTTTTTTAATTAAAAATAAATAAAATTGTTATCTTTAACTATGATTATTTTACATCATTTGTAGGTTTATGCTTATGTTTAATTATTTACTTATTTTCCTTGCATAACAAGTTGTATACCCTCTGAATGGTATTGTATTCAAATGTGTTCATGCATTGAATTGTCAAAGCTGTCTTCACAAAAATTCAGAAACAAACTTTGTTCAAAAAAAAGAAATGGTGATGGTCACAGAAACTTTTGAAATCTTGCCTAAACTTGGTTGGAAGAGGAAGTTGTGTTCTGCTCTGTGAGGGAGTGAGCAGGCAGTAGGAAATAAACTATCATAATCGGCATTGTCACATAAATATCTACTGTTTGTCTTCTGATAATCTTTTCACGTCAACAATTTACTTGAGTTGGTTTCCATGTCCATGGCATTGTTTGGGGCAAACTCCATTGGTGGCACTTTAAGGAGACGTTGAAAGTAACACCACATGCTTGGGTTTTAATGGGATTTGAAGTTTGAGGAGAATCAAGCACAGACGACTGGGACTTCTTGTGGCATCCCAGTCCAGGAGAACAGCAATTGCAATTCTCCCTCTCCGGCATAATAAACATTCGACATTATATTTTTATGAAGTGGAGGTGTTGCTACAAAGTTATTAGCAAGGTAATAGCAAAGGTGGCCCATATTAGCTGTATTGCTGCATTGGATGTACCATGCTGCAAGCATGGTCAATTAAGTGAATTCTGGAATACTCTTTGGCCCAGGGCAAAGGCAGCAATCTTAATCTTCTGTGGGACAAAGTGACTAACTATTTTGGTATAATGTCAGGCTACATATTCACAATGCAATAGTTTCAAACATTTGCATCATGTTAAAAGCAGCACGTGTTTCGTTTAGTTTGGTGGCTCGGTAGCATAGTTGATGCCATACAGTGCCAGAGACCTGGGTTCGATCCTAACGATCCCTTTGGCCCATGGTGCCCACGCCAACCAGCAATCACCCATACGCTAATCCTATCCTACACCCTAGGGACATTTTACTGAAGCCAATTAACCAACAAACCTATATGTCTTTGGAACGTGGGAGGAAACCAGAGTATCCCCACCCTCACCCAACCATGATGGTTCCAAGTGGCGTTCGGTCCTGGCTACCATAGTACATGTCCATCCAATTGGTGGAGGAGCTGGAGAGGGAGGGAGAAGTGGTCATGAGACCAGCTTCTGAAAGAACCAGAGACACATCACAAAGCACTTTGAGGCCCATTGGCTGTGGCGGAGCCAACATCAAATATAGGACAAACTACAATCTGCAACTGTGCTTCCTGGAGATGGAGAGGTTAACCAGGATCCTGTAACATCTACCAGCGGTGAAAGGGGGAGACACAAGGAACTGCAGAAGCTGGAATCTTGAGCAAAAGACAAAGTAGGAACTCAGCGCCTATGGAAGGAATGGACAGACATTCTGAGGAAATGTCCCTACGAAACATTGTTTGTCCATTTCCTCCACAGATGCTGCCTGAGCTACTGAGTTCCTCCAGCACTTTGTTTTTTGGGACTCAAAGGTTACAGGACAGGTTACAACCCATATAAGTTATGGGAATGCAGAAGTGAGGTACAGACAGATGCTCAGCATGATCCTAAACCCCTTGAGGGGCCGAGGGGTCTAAATCAGCTCCTAGCTCATGTTATCAAGTTTAAGATCAGGGAGCCTATCGATTCCCTCCACAGATGCTGCCTGACCTGGAGAGTTCCTTCAGCATTTTGTGTTTTGCTCAAGATTCCTGCAACTGCAGGTCCTTGTGTCTCTGCTGGAGTTGCTGCTGAAGACTGCACAGGAAGGTGCATGGCAACAAGAATTCTTGGAGGAGGAAGTGACTGACAACGGCCAAAACCCGCACCTCCACGTTCGACTGTTTTCACTATTCAGAACCCATCAATGAACCAAGAATTCTCCTGGAAAAAAAGGTGATCAGAATTCCCCTTAACACATCCTTGAAACAGACCGTTTCTATCATTGCAATGTAAAATTCATAGTGTCTTCGAATCGTACAGCACAGAAACTGGCCCCTCAGCCCAGTTTGCACATACTGACCAAGATGCCCCATCTACTCTAGTCCTGCATTTGGTTGTAACTTAGGCAAATGGGAGTAGCCCACTATGCCAACTTTAAATGGACAAGGTGGACCGAAGGACCTGTTTCCACTCCATCCAGCTCTATGACTCTCTCTGCTCCTTCTCTTGCCTGCTGAGAGGAAGGCATAGAGCATGCCTGTGGTCTCCCCCAGACACATCAGTACACAGGGAGGTGCAACACAGTGCTGTTGTCACCTGTGGCAGAAAGCCTCCGAGGGTACTGTTGGTGCTATGATTTGAGGTTACAGTTGTGGCTGTAAGTGACATAGCTCAATGGCAGCTTCACTGGTGAAGTGGAGGCATTTCATGCGTTGTTCTTCGTTAAAAAAACCCATTTTAGTGCTTGCTCCAGACATACCAGAGGTCTGACCTCCAACATGTTGCTTCCCCCTCCAAGCACTTTGCAGCATCTCCTGCCAAGGGTGTCTACTTTGCTGCACAGGATTGTGACCTACCATCAAAGCCAGTACTGTAAAATCACCAATGGCTGCTGCAGCTGGGCTTTCAGGAAGTAATGGGCAATAATTGTACGAGATCAGTGTAAATTCATTTGTGGTAGCAAAGTGGATTGAAGCGTGTGCTGTAATGGAGCAAAGATATTCCAAACCAAGCAGCAACCAGTTCTTCTGATACTAAATCTTTTCAAAATAATTATGCCCAAAACTCCCTACATCCAGCAAACCTGGATGCTGAGCTATAACCCAGCTATAGGAAGGATGTCATTACGTTGGAAATGACACAGAAGGGATTCACCACAGAAGCGGGTGATGGACACATTGGATCAAAGAGACAATTTGTGTGCTGTGCTCTCCTATGTTCTATGTTCATGTTCTATGTTCTTTGTTCCCCACCCTTCCCTCATTTTGCCATCTCATCATGACCTGGAATTTATCCACCTGCTAGGTTGGGGTGTAGATGTCATTAAAGCGTCCACACTGGAACTTACCTTTTGGGGAAAAAAAAAGACTTTTGATTGCTGGTTCATTGGTTCAAGACCACTGGTGGAAAACTTGAGGAATTCATTGCCACAGACGGCTGTGGAGGCCAAGTCATTGGGGCTTTTTAAGGTGGAGATGGGCAGATTTTTGATTTGTAAAGGTTTCAAAGGTTATGGGGAAAAGGCAAGAGAATGAGGTTGAGAGGGAAAGATACACCAGCCATAATTGAATGGTGGAGTAGACTTGATGGGTCAAATGGCCTAATTCTGCTCATATGACTGATGAACATAAAAATATTGGTGGTGAATGTGATTTGCTGAAGGCGTTCTGATGACTCCCTCATTCTCTGCCAGTTGATTATGTTTCAGTCACCATGGCAGACCACCAGCTGGCTCTCAGTGGTATCAGCTATCCCTGACTCCTAACACTGGGCTGGCCTCCAAAGCAGCCAAGCTCTCATAAATGAAGATTTGGGAGCCAGTGCAATACTAGAGTTGTAGAGTCAGGCAGCACAGAAACAGGCCCTTTGACCCAACCGCCACTCTACTTCTGGTCAACGCTAATATATATAGCTCTAGTTTTTCACAGCTTTGTGTTTTGTTCATATCGTGGTGATTCTGCTTGTACCTCTTTATTGCCTCAATAATTTTCAAAGATTTTAGATTTAACCATAATTACACACATCAAATTCTTCCCTCTTAAATGACAGAAGGAACATATTTCTTTGGATCTTCCATTTCAGCCTGTTTCCCCAAAGGTCACATTGTTATTTAACTTACTTTTGAACAAAAGTATACCACCTTATCTTTAAAAACAATCTATTTTAAGATAGTCCACAATGCAACTTCCTTATATTTCCAAACCAAACACTGTGCAGTATAATACAAATGAAGCAACGTTATGTACATAGCAGACTGCAAAAGACAACAATGTATTTGATTGAAAGATACAGCATGGAAACAGACCCTTTGGCCCATTGAGTCCCATTTTCACATCCACTCCCTTCACACTAGGTATTTATTCACAAAATGCTGGAGTAACTCAGCAGGTCAGGCAGCATCTCAGGAGAGAAGGAATGGGTGACTCAGACTGAAGAAGGGTCTCGACCCGAAACGTCACCCATTCCTTCTCTCCTGAGATGCTGCCTGACCTGCTGAGTTACTCCAGCAATTTGTGAATAAATACCTTCGATTTGTACAAGCATCTGCAGTTATTTTCTTACACTACCCTTCACACTAGGGATTTTTTAGATGCCAATTAACCACCAAATTCACACGTCTTTGGGATGTAGGAGGAAACCGGAACGCCCAGAGAAAACCCACGCAGTCACAAGAAGAATGTGCAAACTCCACATTGACAGAACCTTAGGTCAGGTTCGAACCAGGGTCTTTGATGCTGTTAGGGAAGAGTCAACTGTGTTTAATTGTCATATGTACTGACAATGGGACAATGAAATTCTTACTTTCAGCAGTATTACAGGCCATTGTCATAGATAACATAATAGGCAAAAATATTCAATGCATTAAAAACTTCAATTTTAATTAAAATGAAAAAGATTTATCTTTTGAGGTCAGCTGTTTTATTTAGAAATAATAGTTTATTTTTCATCTATCAGATGCGTTGGAAATATTTACACGTTTTCCAGTCAGATTATTGACATTTTGACAATTATTTACATGAGCTCCTTTGCATTGGGGATTTATTATATCGGGCGGAATTAGGTGTTGGAAATCCTATTAATGGGGGAGAGGGTTGTTTAATTGAAGGGAAGCAATGATGTTATTCAGAAGTGGCAGTAGATGGGTGAATGGTCATGTGGTGGAGCGACTGCAAGGTTTTGAAAACACCTTCAGCATTTCAAACTCTGATCTCTGTTTTCACACCCTGTTTATTTCCGGTTTTACTTCCAACTGATCTAAACAGCCCACGGCCTGTATTCGACCAGCCACTGGGCCCCAGCACCGCGTCGCAGGTGAAAGTTTGGCTTTTTTTTTTCAAGACTACTCAGAGGCGCGTGCGCTTTTTCAAATGCTTTCGTGTGGTTGTCTCTTGTCATTTAGATCTTCGGACTGATAGCACAAGTGAATAAGTGTTGCTTTGACTTGTTTGACATTTATTTAAACCTTGACATGAAGAACTGCAGATTCTGGTTTACACAAAAGGACACAAAGTGCTGGAGCAATTCAGCAGGTCAGGCAGCGTCTTTGGAGAACATGGATAGGTGATGTTTCTGGTCGAGACCTTTCTTCAGACCCGAAACATCATCTACCTGTGCTCTCCAGCGACGCTGCATGACCTGCTGATTTACCCCAGCACTTTGCGTCCTTTATTTAAACCTACTTCGGCAAAACCGTGAATATGCACTGAGATATTTTCTAGCCAGTTATAAATCGTTAATTTACCGAGAATTTTCCCACATAATATAAACACATCTTTACGGATTCTGCGTTGTCCACGAGATTTCATTTAATGCAAAGGAGCTTAATACAAGGGATAGTCTCCGCGTCGTTCGATCCTGACCTCAGTGTGGAGTTTGCACGTCCTCCCCGTGACCGCGTGGTCCACCTCCGCGTGCTCCGGTTTCATCCCAATCCCTAACCCCATGCGGGTTTGTAGGTTAATTGGGTTCTGTAAATTACACCAAGTGGGCAGGGAGTGGATGAGAAAGTGGGATATCATAGAACTAATCTAACGGGTGAACGGCGTGGACTCGGTGGGCGGAAGGCCCCGTTTCCATACTGTATCTCTAAACTAACACCCAAGATCTTGCAATGAAACTAATAGTAATTAGTTAAGGTAACATTCACAAGGAACATAAGGTCCATGCGTCCAGTTTACCTCTCAGGCATTGGTCAAACACCCTGCAACATCCCATCCGATAGTTTTCCACTCTTCCAAGGGCAGACACATCCAATGTCAGGTAACTCTCCGCCAAGTGAGTTCATGTAGCAGTTTCGGGTAATACATTACAATATCGAATAATTGACCAGTGATGCTTAAAACCGATTAATATTCAGGAATATACCGCCCAATTAATCAATTCACACAATAGGATGCAATGGTACACAGCATGAAAAAAGGCCCCGGCACAGCTGGTCTCTGCTGACCAAGATGCTCAATCGAAGCTAGTCAACAAATATTATACCAATGAGCCGTTTTGAAATAATATGTCTACTGTTCTGTAATGGGCTACCTAAAGGAATTGTCCACTAATATTTTGTCCTACACTAACAATTGAAGTAATTGGCCCAATATTCAATGTAGTATCGACTCAGGGAAATCCACTGAATATCCCACACCACAAAACTAGACAGAATAACTACAACACATGACCCTGCCCTCTCTCTTCCCTGTGCCCCACCTGGATACGCACCCATTACACCCCCTCCTTTCCACCGATATTCCTTGCTTTGGCCTCATATTTCACGCCTCTTCTATCCTTATTTCACATTTAGTTTTTTTTCCATCTCTGGCCTTTGTAATCTACTCCACCCAGCAGTCAACCAACCCCCAATCCCTTACCTGTATCCACCTATCACTTGTCAGGCTTTGTCCCGGCCGCACCTCTCTTCCAGCTTTCTCCCTCCCCTCTGAAGACAGGTCCCGACCCGAAACGTCACCTATCCATTCACGAAATGCTGGAGTAACTCGGCAGGTCAGGCAGCATCTCGGGAGAGAAGGAATGGGTGACGTTTCGGGTCGAGACCCTTCTTCAGACATGTTCTCCGTAGATGCTGCCTGCCCCGCTGAGTTTTTCCAGCACTCTTGAAGGGCGCCAACCGTGTTCATGATCGCTCTGGATACTTTGCATGATGGCAGCTAATTCTGCAACGAGGCGCTGTAATAAATCTAACAATAAACTAGCGAAGGGTCGAGTAATTTTATTTTTTCCCCCCAGTATTTCGACGTTTTCAACGATTCAGTGATCGAATCAAAGGTTTCAACAGCGATTACCCTATCCCCTCCCTCCCATACAACTGTACATTAATCTTGTGTAAACCAAATTAGACATCCGTGGTGACAATATCGAGCAAAACACAAAGTGCTGGAGGAACTCAGCGGGTCAGGCAGCATCTGGGGAGGGAGGGGATGGACAGATGACGATTCGGATCGGGGCCCTTCTTCAGAAGGTAGCCTGTCCATTCCCTCCACTGATGCTAAGTTCACCAGCACTTTGTGTTTTGTTTTAACTTCTGCGATGATATCTGTAAAGTAAAACAATTAAGGCGCTGTGCCCTGAAACAACGAATGCGATCTTTTAAAGGGGCTTGAACCAAACTGAACAAAAATATGTTGTTCTTCCGATTCACCTCTACCCCATTGTGGACATTAGACTTTGTGTATGGCACTGATGCGCTGCAATGCGGAGAACTATATTCTGCACCCTGCAACTCCTCCTTTGTTCTACCCATTACACTTGAGTTCGGCTTGATTGTATTTATGTGTACTATTATCTGATCTGATTGGATAGCATGCAAAGCAACGCAGTCTGAAGAAGGGTCTCCAACCGAAACATCACCCATCCATGTACTCTCGGGATGACCCGTTGAGTTACTTCAGCATTTGATGTCCTTTTGTGTAAATCAGCATCTGCAGTGCCTCGTTTCTACTTCTAAAGCTTTTCTCTGTACCTTGGTACACGTGACAGTAATAAACCTAAAGCTAAATATTTTTCAGATAGTCCGTTGTCTCAGGGCTTATTTGTTTTTGAATTATTTCGTCCTGAAATCCGTGTGTTGTGCTTTTGAAAAAAGATTATTTATCTCACACTGCATTATCTTTAGCTATTTTTTTTAAGTATGACTTGACATGATGCCTTTTAATATCAATTTTCCTTGTTTTAGGGCACGGAACTTTAATTGTTTTACTTTGCAGACATTATCATAGATGTTTAAACAAAACACAAAGGCACTGGGGAACTCAATAGGTCAGGCATTGAATGTCTTGCATTGGATGATGTTTGCCCCGTATACTGTCTTGTTTCTACAAAGCGCTGAAGGCCAGCAGGTTTCAGAATAGTTTTTTACTTAATACCTCAAATCATCAAATGCAAGATGTTGTCTTTTCAAAGGTAGACACAAAATGCTGGAGTAACTCAGCGGGTCAGGCAGCATCTCGGGAGAGAAGGAATGGGTGACGTTTCGGGCCGAGACCCTTCTTCAGACTGTTGTGTTTAAAGACCAGCGTCGGCTTCATTCTTCATATGAAGAAAGACTGGATAGACTCGGCTTGTACTCGCTGGAATTTAGAAGATTTAGAAGATCTTATAGACACTTACAAAATTCTTAAGGGGTTGGACAGGCTAGATGCAGGAAGATTGTTCCCGGTGTTGGGGAAGTCCAGAACAAAGGGTCACAGTTTAAGGATAAGGACCGAGATGAGAAAGTTTTTTTTCACACAGAGTGGTGAATCTGTGGAATTCTCTGCCACAGAAGGTAGTTGAGGCCAGTTCATTGGCTATATTTAAGAGGGAGTTAGATGTGGCCCTTGTGGCTAAAGGGATCAGGGGGTATGGAGAGAAGGCAGGTACAGGTTACTGAGTTGGATGATCAGCTATGATCATATTGAATGGCGGTGCAGGCTCGAAGGGCCGAATGGCCTACTCCTGCACCTATTTTCTGATTCTATGTTTCTATGGCGCTGCCTGTCACACCAGCGCGGAGGACTCGCTCGTGTCTCTGCTTCTCACCGCGGTCACTCCCACACCGCTCCGGCCGGGGAAGAGGAACCCAGCGGGCAGGGTGTCGGGCTACGGGGCATGATTCCACGGCGCAAGAGAGAGTTCGTGCCCCAGGAGAAAAAGGACGCCAGTTACTGGAACAAGAGGGAAAAAAATAACGACGCGGCCAAGAAGTCCCGGGAGAAGCGGCGCGGACGGGACCTGGAAATGGAGAGGTCAATCTTCGCGTTAACGGAGGGAAATAAACACTTAAAAAACGAGCTGTTGACCCTCCAGTACCAGTTAGGCATCGCTCAAGTTTCTCCACATTCACAGGTGTGGCTGAGAAAAGTTCAGTCTAATTTCCTGCCTGTTTTTAGGACACTGGGCTGTCAATGTGAGCCGACCTTGACTAGTGGCACTTCCCCGCCCAGTGGGCACGGATGCTGGGCTCAGGCCAAATCTGAATCGCCCAGGAAAGGCTCGCTGGGTCCGGACAACGCTTTCAGGCTATCCTGCCTTAGAGTTGAAGGTGCCTCCAACAAAGGGGGGCAGAGTGATGTTGGGAGGAAGGTGTACCCAGCCATGCCCTCCTGGTACACCTCGACCGACCTGCAGGTCTCGGGATCACACGCCAGCCTTCCTCACAAACTCCGCTTCAAACTCCTCGGGAGTGGTGAAACAGATCATCAAAGGCTACGCAGTTTGAACCAACCACTCCCCGGGACATCTCGACTGGAACTTTGCATCGACACTCAGAAGCATCTCCCGGCTCCTGAAGCGAGCCCGCATCGAACTACCTTCGGGAAGGAACATCGCCTCACTTCCCACTTCACCCGACGTTGAGGAGAAGACTGCCGCTTGCTGGGAACTTCCACAGGCAAATCTCCCGTTGCTAAGAGAGCCGGGTTCAGCGATGACTTACACATACAGTGCACTCCATAATGTCTGGGACAAAAAGACCTATCATTTATTTATTTGCCTCTGTACTCCACAATTTGAGATTTGTAACCAGTGGTTTGCATCTTGCAGTGTATCCTCTGTATTCCTGTTCATGAAGTCTTCTGCGGACAGTGGGCATTGACAAATCCACACCTGACTCCTAAAGAGTGTTTCTGATCTGTCGGACAGGTGTTTGGGGATTTCTCTCTATAATAGAGCGAATTCTTTCATCAGCTGTGGAGGTCTTCCTTGGCCTGCCAGTCCCTTTGCAATTAGTAAGCTCACCAGTGCTCTCTTTCCAAATTAATGACGTTCCAACAGTTGATTTTGGTAAGCCTAAGGTTTGGCTGATGTTTCTAACAGTTTTATTATTGTTTCTCAGTCTCATAATGGCTTCTTTGACTTTCATTCACAACTTGGGTCCTCATGTTGATAAATAGCTATAAAAGTTTCCAAAGGTGATGGAAAGAATGGAGGAAAGACTAGGTGTTGAGAGCTCTAGTATACCTGCATTAAGGAGGCAATTAAACACATCTGAGCAACTGCAAATGCCTGTGAAGCCATGTGTCCCAAACATTATGGTGCCCTGAAATGGGGGGACTATGTATAAACGCAGCTGTAATTTCTACGTGGTGAAACCAAAATGTATAAAAATGGCCTTTAATAAAATCTAACAATGTGCACTTTAACCACATGTGTTTTTTTCCTATTACAAATCTTAAATTGTGTAGTACAGAGGCAAATAAATAAATGATGGGTCTTTGTCCCAAACATTATGCAGGGCACTGTATCCAAATGCGACTTCTAGAAACTAAATGCAGATCCCAATGTCTTTCATCTGGGAAGAACTAATCTTTTGAAAATAGAGTCAATAACAGAGTCGTACACCAGAGAACCCAACTGGTCCATGTCAACCAAGATGTCCTGTTTAAGCTAGTCCCATTTGCCAAAGTTTGGTCCATATGCCTCTAAACCATGTAACAATCCAGTATATTTTAAATTATGTATGAATATCTGCCTCAACTACATGCTCTGTCAGCTTGTTCCATATAACCACGACCTTCTGAGTGAAAAGTCCCCTTTTAGATTCCTGTTAAATCTTTCTCCTCTCATCTTAAACCTATGTCCTCTGGTTCTTGATTCCCCTATCCTGTGTAAAAGCCTGTGCATTTACCCTGTCTAACCCACTCATCATTTTGTACTGCCCTACAAGATCATCCCTCAGCCTCCTGGACTCCAAGGAATAAAGTCCTAGCCTGGCTAATCTCTTCCTTTCGCTCAAATCAAGTCCTGGCAACATCCTTGTAAATGGCAATATTCTCGTAAAAATTGTTCAAAGATGATGTGGCCTGAGTGATAAATTCATTGTCTCCCTTCAACCTTTTAGTGCAATAGAGAGAAGTTTAATCTTAAAGAACAGTCTCACATCAATCATGCACCGTTCCAATAACCCCAAGCATTGAGTGTCTTTCCCCACAATGATTGACTGATCTGTTGAGAATTCCCAGCATATTGAATTGAATAAATTTTATTAGCCAAGTATGTTTACATACAAGGAATTGCCTTGGTGCTTTGCTCGCAAGGATAACAACACAGTAGACAATTAAAAATAAAACATTATAATTGAAACATGTGAAGAATAAAATAAAATACCAGAGCAGAAGGAGGCTACAGACTTTTGGCTGTTGAGTAGAGCTACTGCTCTCCTAGTCTGTTTGTGCTGTTGACGGAACTGAATTTCAATAAATATTCTTATCAATTTCTTGACATTCTACTGAGCATTTCTTCAGCATCACATTATGGACATCAGTTGTTCAAAATAAAAATGGAGAATGTGATCAATTGAGATGGTGACATCCCGCATATGCCCGATGAAAGACTACAACTTGTCATAAAATTATCTACAAAGAGCTAATACAGATCTTGGGTCTTAAAATGGAAGCATCTTTGTTGGTGTTGGTTGTGAACTATTTGTGTCTCAATAGAAGCGATGAGATACAATCAGTTCCATTATACCGACTGCACAATCAAATCAGTACATTTGAATGCATGAAATATTTGTAGCAAATAATGTCACAGAACAAAATTGATTTGACCTAATAGCTATAGCACTGAAATGGTTATATGATCAATAGATAAGGAATTATGTACTCCACAGACAGGCACAGGGCAGATTGGAACACAGGTAAAGAAGTAGACCACAATGAAAGATAACATGAGAGTAGCAGAGAAGAATGATATTGACCTGGGTCAAAGGATAAAGAATCAACAGGGATAGAGGTAGTAGACAACAGGAATGCTAAAGTGCAGGCACTAGAAACTGTAATTGCGAAAATCTTCAGCAAAACACAAAGTGCTGGAAAAACTCAATGGGTTAGGCAGCATCTGTAGAGGGAATGGGCAGGCAACGTTTTGGGTCAGTACACTTCAGACTGATTGAAGCATTTGCTAGAGTGATTTACGGCACCCTAAAACATAATTAGAACATAAAACAGAATGGCACAAGAACAGGCTCTTCGGCCCACAATAGTTCTGCCAACATGATGCCGAATAAATTGGAGAGGGAAATAATCAAGAAATAATCAACATATAGGAAATATGAAACAGATAATACAACACAGGTGATGGTGATACGGGGTACTGATTGAGAATGATCAGCCATGATCACATTGAATGGCGGTGCTGGCTCAAAGGGTCGAATGGCCTCCTCCTGCACCTATGGTCTATTGTCTATTGTGATGTAGCTCGTAGAGCTGCTGCCTCACAGCACCAGAGACCCAGGTTCGATGCAGACATCGGGTGCTGCCTATGTGGAGTTTGCATGTTTTCCCAGTGACTGCATGGATTTCCTTCAAGTGCTCCATTTCCTCCCACATCCCAAAGGATGTGTCAGTTTGTCACTTAATTGGGCTCTGTAAATTGCCCCTAGTGTGACGGAAGGAGAAGTGAGTGAATGAGAAAGTGAGACAACATAGAACTAGAGTGTATAGATAATCGATGGTTGGCGTGGACTCGGTGGGTCGAGAGGCCTGTTTCCATGCTGTATCTTTCATTCAATCAATCAATGGGATTGATGGATATGGGATCTGTAGTGGGTCCTTAGCTGTTTGCGATACATGCTAATAAATTGGAAGAAAAGACAAGAGAACTTCACAAAGCTGTGAAGAGAGTGTCGATAACACAAGAGAGCAGGAGTAGGCCACTTGCCCCCTTGAGCCCCTTCAATGCGATTACTGCTGATCTGCCTTATCTCCTCTCTGTCAGTTCTTCATCCAATCACCAATTTTCCAGTAATTGATCTACTTCCCCATTAAATATATCAAATAAGGCAGCTCCTCAACCCACCACCCTCTGCAAAAAGGAATTATTTTGCGTTTCAGATTTAAATACTCACCTCTAAGTTTGTATCTGTAACCCCTTGTTAGTTTAAAAACACAGTTTGGAAACAGGCCCTTCAGCTTACCAAGTCCATGATGACCATCGATCTACAGGCCAACTCTCTCATTCAAGGAATCTAGACTGCCTCAATGCCATTAAATTTATCTTCCGGTAAGGGGATCAAAACTACGCATAGGTGTGGCCTCACCACCAACCTGTACAATTGTAAAATGCCTCTGAATTTTCAAACTCCAAATCTCTTACAATTGAGGCTAATATCTGTCCACCTACTAACATGCGATTTGTGCGCAAGAATACAGGATCCATGTGTACGGCACTCATCTGCAGTCTTTCTCCATTTATTTAAAAGTCCATCCTTAGATTCCTCTTAAATCAAGGTCCGAAGGCTTCTTCACAATCAGATCATTGCCACTGTTCTGTGTTACAGACCCTTTCCTCTTTCGAATTGGTTTTAAACAAGGTTGGGGCCGATCTTCCATTGCCCTCAATGTCTGCTTTCCACCCATTATCTCCCATCATTTGTTCCAACATGGTCTCATTCAGGTCTTCAGCTGGAGGTCCACCTCCGAAAACTTTATTTAAATGCAGATGTTGGAAAGTGAGGCAAAAAGAGAAATGCTGGAAGAACTCAGCCAGTTAACGTTACGGTTGAAGACTGGTTTCACTTTCCACAGATGCTGCTTGACTGGCTGAGCTCTTCCAGCATTTCTGTGATAGAATGACACAGGGCAACACAATGATTGGCTCAGCGCAGAGAGCAGGCTGCACTCAGCATGTCAAATGATCTATCAGAATGACCTATCAGTCCCATGCTTCCTCTTCTGGTTCTGGGATTAATTGATTGAAAGATACAGCATGGAAATAGATACTTTGGCGCACCAAGTCCAGGCCGACCATTGATCACCCATTCACACTAATTTATTATTGTCATGTGAACCAAGATACAGCAAAGGGGTGAAGGTACATGGAAGATACAGTACAAGGTATCTGTAGAAGGGTTTTGACCGGAAACCTCACCTATCCATGTTCTCCAGAGATACTGCCTGACCAGCTGAATAACTCCAGCACTTTGTGTCTTTTTTTGTAACCCAGCGTCTGCAGATCCTTGTGTGTACAATAAATGATAGTCCCCAGTGGTGTTACTATAGCGGCGCAGGTCAAATTAAATAATACAATAAAATATGGGGACTATTAACTAACGGAATCATCGTTAAAAATCTCTACACTCTTTTTAAGTGAAGTGCCTAAAATTGAACACAATTCTTTAGATCTGGTCTGACCAAGGCAGCTGAAGAATACAAAATGCTGGAATAACTCAACAGGTTAGGCAGTACCTCGAGAGAACATGGATAGGAGAACATGAACCTTGTTTCGGGTCGAGACACTGCTTCGGACTCTCCTCCTCTTTTCCTGCTTTCATCCTTACTCCCCAACCACGATCAGTCTGAAGAAAGGTCTCGATCCAAAACGTCATCTATCCATGCTCTCCAGAGATGATGTCTGACCTGCTGAGTTACTTCAGAACTTTGTGTCGTTTTGTATATTAACCAGTATTTGCACTTCTTTGTTTCTGCAGCTGAGGAATAACTTTTTCCCCCCAAGGCCAATGGACTAACATTACAATTGCATTTTTATTACATTTTGTTCTTAGTCCTTGTGTATCTGATCTCCAGAGTAAGGAGAATTAATTCAATGGCTATTTATGCAATACTTTTTCCATTCAATGGTACTTTATTTCAACATGCACCTGAGTGCATTGAAATTCCCTTTTTGCAAACAGTTCAGTAAAAATCTTAGACACAAACAGCTGGAGTAACTCAGCGGGACTGGCAGCCTCTCTGGAGAGAAGGAATCGGTGACATTTAGGGTTGAGAGCCTTCTTCAGACTGGTTCGGGATAAGGGAAATGAGAGATATAGTCAATGATGTAGAGAGATAAAGAACAATGAATGAAAGATATGCAAAAAGGTAATGATGATAAAGGATAAATCCTACTATACATAGGCACAATCATACTTATTTACAAGAGTGTTAGAATACTAGATTAAACTGAGACAGTTCACAAGAGTCATCATGTTTTCGAGCAATTTTGTGATTCAAGTCCAAAATTGTTAACAATGTCTTAAAGCCTTAATTTGCACTATGTCCATATGGTATCTTAAACAATATCTATACAGTGATGATAAATATAACAATAAATTATAGAGCTGAAAGTAGTGTAAAAATATTATGGTACAATTACGGAATAACGGAATGAGGTTGAGTTAAAAGTAAGAATACATGGGAGCATATTTCACCCATGGCAGAAGATTCACCCCCTACACATCAAGTCAAGGCTCATAAAATAAAAATATTTATACATCAAACAATGATATTTTTAATTGGAGTAGTCTCTGCTGCTTGTTTCATTTTTTAAACACTTCAAAGACTACATCATTCGTATTGTAATATGTGCAGAACTCGGTTAGAGCAAGGATATATAAATATATATAGTTGTGTTGTACTTTTCACAGTTTTGAATAGACTCAGCCTCTTATCAATAGTAGCATCTAAAGTACCGACAGGATGCACTTGACATGATCAGTTTGCTGAACCACAGGTTTGCATTGTACATAACAGCACATGTGTACCTAACACTTTGTTAACATGAGTTATTCAAGGGAGCTCAGTTTTTAATATGGGAGATATAGTGAAGGTAAATCAGCCAAAGGATGATTATGAACACTTGAATAATTCTAAATCTTTGAGCAGTTTCTTTCGTGCTTCTGACTGAATTTAATTCATTGAAAGGTACAGCATCAAAATAGGTCCTATGGCCCACTGAGTCCACACCAACCATCAATCACTCATTCACATTTTAATTCGTCACCCATGATGAACCGGGTTGTGTTCAACACTATTTGTAATCTCCTTCCTTCCTGGGCATTCTAGTTGCTGAATCAGGTTGTGATGCAACAAGTAAATATGCTCTCTATCATACACCTGTAGAAATTAGACACCACTCCAAATACATCTCCAACCAGTAAGCCCTGGTAGTACTAATCTTAAACAAATAAACTGAGTATCAAACTCTCAACCTTTGTCACCTTTGATCTTGAGATAATGGAAACCTATATTTGGTTATGGTCAGGATACCACTTCAATGAAATATCCTCTTTAACACATTTTCTATGATTTATTACTCAGAGAAAACCCATGCAAAAACAAGTCTACCTCACGGGATGATCCACATCTACTTCCGTTGCTTCAGAGTCCCAGGCATTGTCCCTTCTTCAGACAGTCCTCATTTGAATCAATGAATATATTAAGATATCTTGAGAACCAAACCTGGGGAAAAATAGTGGCAAAAGTTCTTTGGCATGGAGACTGGATTGCAACAATGAGCTTTTCAAGTATCAAGGGAGAAGTGTGTTTAATTGGCATATGTACTGAAAACAGAAGAATGACATTCTTACTTGCAGCAGCATAACAGTTGTGTATTGTATTAAGAGAATTGAGATGCCACTGAATACTCTATCTAATTTATACAGGTGATGGTAGAGAATATACTGACTGGTTACATCGCAGCCTGGTTTGGTAACTAGAATGCTCAGAAATGAAGGAGGCTAAAAAAAGTTGTAGACATTGACCAGTCCATCACAAGCATTGACCTCCCCAACACTGAAGGATCTACAGGAAGTGCTGCCTCAAAAAGGCAGAGTGTATGATGAATGACCCACACCACCCAGGCCATGCTCTCATCTCACTGCTACCAACAGGAAGAAGGTACAGGAGCCCGAGAAACGTGACCACCAGGTTCAAGAACAGCTTCTTCCCATCAACCATTAGTCTGTTGTACCACACTGCATAATCCTAATCAGAACCCTACCTCAGCAACAATCTACTGTAGACTTATTTTTCAGTTGCACCACATACTTCAATTTGCACTATTATGGTCTGGTTACCTATTATTACTGAGCAATTTTGACACAAAGCCATTTAGCCCACAATGTTTGACCTCACCACTGAGTTATGTGTCTGGATTAATGCGCGTAAAATCCATTCCCAATGGTGACCATGAAGAGGTTTCCAGCTACAATTAAAATGTCACGTTGAACCAGTTCAGTGACAGCTTTCAATACTCTCATTCAAGTAGATGGCGGATGGCGCTATGATGGAGCCCACCCGAAACTCTCGGTGGTAAGGCAACAAGCGAGGGCATGGTCGGCGGGCGAATTGGGCAGCATTAATTTCACACTGCAAGGTCGCTCCTTACCTTTCTTTCCCCGATTCAACTTTCCTTCAATCTATCAACAGAGATGTTTTTAGATTGCCTCGAGAAATATGATATATCAAATAAAATTATTTCCATCATTATTCTTCCGGTTATTAAAGCAATGTTAATTCAGTATTTGGAGACACAAGGATCTGCAGATGTTGGAATCTTGAGCAAAACACAAAGAGCTGGAGGATCTCAGCGGGTCAGGCAGGATCTGTGGATGGACATGGGCAGGCGACGTTTCAGGTCTGGACCTTTCTTCAGACCAATATTTCTGATTATTCTAATATTGATTGCAGGCGAACCTATTGGCCTAATCGCGTTTACATATTTGAATTATTCAGCTATGATTACCTGGTTTTATTTAGAGATTTAGAGGGATATGGGCCAAATGCGGGTAAAACGGAGTAGCTTAGATGGGGCATCTTGGTCTGCATAGAGGAGTAGGGCCGAAGCGCCTCTTTCCATGCCGTAAGACTCTGTGATTTGGTTCGCTCTTTCAGTTTATAGCACGATTCGGCCGATTTCTTCAAGGCATTCTAAATTAAAACCTAAAAAAGTTTACCTTGCCACCTTGCGGCCAATATTAATGATATTAGTGATCCACCGACCGGTTATGGCAAGTGCGCTATCATATGCTGTTGCGTAAAGACAGCGCGCTTTTTTCCTTGTTACACGCTTCTTGTGCGTTTTGACTCACAAACACGTCGGTGTTGTCCGCACTCCGCGCTGTTCTTGGGACAGGGGTCGAATCAAACCGCGTTTCTATTCGGAAAAACGTCCTGGGTGAGAAACTAAGTATTTCGATTTTGTTTATTGGTATTAGTTTATTATTGGCAGATACAGTGAAAACCCTGCATTTTATACGTTGGTAATTTTCAACACGTCTCATCACAACAAAGTCAGTCCTTGCACAACGCTGTTTAAACAAAATAGGCAACATTAGCAAACATTCTGCATGCAGCACAGAATGTTATTTTGCATGGACACACAAGGGTGCTGAAATCCTGAGCAAAAAAACCTCAAAATGCTGGGTGGAACTCAGCGGGCCAGGCAGCATCTGTGGAGGGAAGATAGACACTAAAAGCTGGAGAAACTCTGGAGAGAAGGAATGGGTGACGTTTTGGGTCGAGACCTTTCTTTTAACTCAGCTTCTGTGGAGGGAACGGACTGACGACTTTTCGGGTCGGGCTCCTTCTTCGGGACCTCGGGACCTCGTCTGTCCATTCCCTCTACAGATGCACCCTAACCTGTTGTGTCTCAACTCAGTATGTTGTCACCCATTGTGTACGATTTGTCTTTAAACACATTTGTGACAACGTCGAAAGAGTTTGTAAGTCACTTCAGAGTCCTCAAACGATAGCACTGAAATCTTTGCTTTGAACTGGAGAGGAATAAAATATAATGATGGGTTGGGTGGGTTTAGGTGTGGTGGGTGGGTAGAGGAGCGTGGGGATGGAATCGACTGATTATCTTGGCGCCCTTTCTACCGTAAAAGTGACGAAACATCAGGTGTCAAATATTGATCTTAACAATTACTTAAAGCAGGCATCAAAATGTAAATGTAAATCGCTTTGCACCCGCGGGGGTAATCACCATATGAATGTTCGACGTTCCTTCATGTTTCGCTGAGCTTGATCGACTTCCTGGAAGACTGTTCGCACTGCAACACCGGACTCCACAAAGTCGCGGCTACTTTTTTGAGCAGATCTTGAAACCCAGTCGGCTGTACATTGCCGATAGGTGCAAAATAATCAGTTAAACCCATGTTCTTGTATCCTAATGCATCGTCCCGGAGATTCGCGGGACCTACGCTCACCATAATCTCCACGCATCGCGCTTACATATGTTTATTGATCTGTACAGTTGCAGCTATTAAAAAATAGGCACTGCTGTTAAAAGCGTGCCATGGTGCGCATTTTCTTTTCTTGAGGCAACTGTTCGAATCCGCCTACAAACAAACTTTCATACTGTCTTGAAGCCGATGAATTCCCAATGGGGCGAGGCTGTAATCTCTGAAAAAAGGTGCTTTATTGAAACAGAAGCCTCTTGCACGACTTTTCGCTACCACAATGTACACATTTCAGGTAAGATATTTCCTAACGTAATTGGATTTTAAAAATCTGGTTTGAACCAGAAGGATTCATTCAATCACAGCACCAATTTAAACTTCACTCTGCCGTAACAATATCTTGGTTTTCTTTAAATGCTCGTATCAGTGCCCTATAATTAAGTTAAAGTGTCGTTTGTCCATTTCCCTGTGCAAATGAAGAAATAAGGAACTGTAGATTCTGGTTAATACACAAAAGGACACAAAGTACTGGAGTAACTCAGCGAGTCAGCCAGCGCCTTTGGAGAACATGTAGCTGACGTTTCGGGTTGAGACCCTTCTTCAGAGTCCGAATTTAGAGATGCTGCCTGACCCGTTGAGTTCCTCCAACAGTTTTTCATTATTTTAATGCTTTAGTTTCTCCAAACCTTCTCCTCTGAAATCAATTTGCAAATAAACATTCAACTTAATCTTCGCCAAGCCAAATCATGAACAGTTTTAACAAACCAATGGACCATGAATGGCTCTAGACTGTGCTGAACCCCATACTCTCTACCCCAACCTGCTAACAAGCAATCACCCTTTCCCCACCTCCCTTATTCAATCGCCACCAATGTAATCGCTAGATATCACTATCAGAAAAAAATTCCCTGGTACAGGGTGGTGTGATCAACACTTCCCTAAGTAGCTTAGAAATCAAGCAGCAGCCCTGGGTCTTGGATGATCTGCATGGGATGCTCGGTGTTCATTTAAGTTCCATCTTGTTTTAAAGATCGAGACACAAGGAACTGCAGATGCTGGAATCCTGAGCCAAATGCAAAGTGCTGGAGGAACTCAGCGGGCCACGCAGCATCCGTAAAGGGAATGGACAGGAGACGTTTCGGGTCTTCTGAAACGTCGCCTATCCATTCCCTTCACAGATGCTACTCGACCTCCTGAATTCCTCAAGCACTTTGTGTTTTGTTTCTAAGATGGCTTGACAACATGAAATTCAGAGGCAACTAAATACTATGAATCACAATGTCACATCCTTCCAAGCGATGGAGCACAATTTTCATTTGCATTTAGTAAACGATAACAGGAAATTTTTGAGGGAAAAATACGCGCTTATAATTCGGGTTTAATTGCAGAACAAATATTTTAACAATGCGACTTTGCGGATAATGAATCATCAGGGATTCTTATAATGGAAGAATTATTGCGTATTTTGCAGATTAGGTTTCGTGGAAAATAAGAAACTCGTGGGCTAGATTTTCCGCTACTGTACGTTATAGGCTTATGAAAGTTGCATGCAAATTTTGCCAACGTAGGAAGTCGGCCCGCCTACCAGCGTGTCTTTTGAGCAAAGGCTGGAAATGTTGTTTTGGGCATATGTAATATCCACCTTTGAAAGAATGACACTGTCTTAAAAGTATGAAAGTGTACACAAATACCCATATATATATAATGTAATTGTACTTGTACTCTTCTGACCCCTAACGTCGCAAGTTATTATATCATCAAATTATTCTACATTTTTTTGGTAAGTCACAGTAAGTACTATTTATGTTTATAGGCTAATATTGACGTCTCATTAATAGGTTTATATTGTTACATGTGGTAACAAAGTAGTAATATTAAGAAAGAAAGAATGAATATGCAATAAGATAGTGAACTGTTAAATGTGCTAAAATCCTAGTCAATGGAAAAATGTAACAACCATTTTGACCAATGCTTTGAATTTCAGTAACGTTGTGGTGTATGTCAACATTTATACATTAAGATGGAATGAAGATTATAACGTTCCTTTTATTTCATTACTTGACTTAAACTGTACATACTAACTTGCTCCTGGGTCACTGTGTGAGCGTAAGAAACATTGCATTATTTGACATAAACCCTCGCCACAATTGCAATGTTTCACAAATATATTTTAAATAAACTATACTAATTAGTAAGTTAAAGCTAAACAATTATTCAATTATTAAAACAATATAATTAGAATTTAATATAATAGAATCATTTCCTATCTAAAAGTATTTGTGGTTGTTTCTGGGTCTTATTGTAATTATATTGTAAATACACTGTAAATTAACGATTAAGGATTACTATTAAAATTTATGAGATCGCTTATCATTTTCCCTATATATAATCTGAAATGTGCACCTCTGCTGAGTTCACATCACTCTCTAAGAGAAATGGGATGAACAAGGCAACAGTTACTCACTAAAATAAAAGATCTATATGAATTTAGATGTTTAATAATTCTTGTCTTCATATTGAATTTCAACGTCTTCATATTTAAGATTAGCTTGCATTAAATTGCTCAGAACTATTTCAGAAAAAAATGCTATTTTACTGTACTTGTTTAGTTCCTGAAAGTGATTCTATCGCCTTAACTAAATTCTGAATCAATATTTCACACCCAAACTTGAATTGTTTTCCCTAGAATGCTGACAGTTGAGGGGAGACCCAATAGAAGTGTATAAAATTCTGAGAGGTATCGATAGGGTGGACAGTCAGAACCATTTTCCCAGGGCAGAAATGTCAAAGATGAGAGAGCGTAGATTGAAGTAAGAGGGGCAATGTTTAAAGAAGTTGTTTGGCGGCAGTTTTTTACATGGAGGGTGTTGGATGACTGGAACGTGCTGCCAGGGGTGGTGATGGAGGCAGGTATTGTGGTATTTAGGAGGTGTTTAGATAGGTATATGGATATGCAGGGAATGAAAGGATATGGATCCTGTACATGTGAGATTAGCTTATAGAGTCAGAGAGTGATAAAGTGTGGAAACAGGCTCTTCGGTCCTACTTGCCCACACTGGCCAACATATCTCAGCTACACTAATCCCACCTAGTTTGGTCCATATCCCTCCAGTAACGTCCCATCTATGTACCTGTCCAACTGTTTCCTAAATGTTGGGATAGTCCCTGCCTCAACTACCTTCTCTGGCAGTATGTTCCATACATCCACCACCCCTTGTGTGAAAAAGTTACCCCTCAGATTCCAATTAAATCTTTTCCCCTTCACCTACTCTGGGCAAGACGCTCTGCGCATTTACCCGATCTATTCTGCATCTACACGATCTATTCAAATCTATCTTGGTATTATGTTTGGCATGGATATTGTGGGTCAATGGACCTGTTCCTAAGCTGTACTTTTCTATGTTCTATATTCTTAAATTGCATTATATTGTTTTGCAGTGGATGATTCAATGAAACACAGAGAAAATAAAGGGTGGATAATGAAAGAATATAATCTTCACATCCTTTGTTCCCTCCAGGTCTACAGCATGCAATTAGAAAAGTACATTGTGTTGTAAACCTACCATAATTGCAATTAATAACTCATTTATTTAAGCAAAACAACTACTAGCAATTTATGGCGTCATAATGCCATTGAATTTCTAAACAATGGTGCCCAAAATTGTCATTGCCCCAATATAACTGAGCTGAAATGCCAATATTTGTTGCATACAATATGCAGGACAGTCTAAAAAAGGGATTCACAATTTGCGATTAAATTGAATAGTCATTTGATAAAGAGGATAAACAACAAACTGCAGATGCCGGATTCTTGAGCAAAACACAAAGAGCTAGAGCTAGAGTACCTCAGCGGGTCTAGCACTCTGAAGAAGGGTTCCATCCAAATCTCCAACTGTCCAGTCCCTCCATGTATGCTGCCTGACCTGCTGAATTGCTCCAGTTATTTGATAAAATCTGTTTCAGGTTTGGAGCCATCTGTAAAAGACTGGAACAAAATCTGTACACAGATTTTATTTTGGTTGGTGTATGACTGAAACAGGCAAAATGAAGGAATAGTACCAAATCATTTTAATACTTGATGTTTTCTAAAGGTTGTACATAACTTGGTTATTCTTCTCAGTAAAAAAACAATTTCACATTTGCCTTCTCTATGTAGACATAAGCAGTAGTTGTTCAGTTTTGGATATGATTACATAACCATTCTCTGATATTGCTACACTATATAAAAAATGCCGTTACAAACTTTACAATTTTAATAATACCTGAAGTTTACAGATGAGAGCCGTTCCAATTCTAGATACACATGCACATCTTCCTTGATCTGCATATAATCCTAAGGAAATATTACTATGCATGACCAAAATTCAACTGAGACATTTCAAATTAAGTGATTGGATGCAATGGTAAATTAACCATCTTAAAAGACAGATATATCATGACAAACTTTCAAAATGGTTTTCCTTTTACAAGAAACATATTTTATGTATTTTTAATGTCAGTTCAAACTGTTTCAAAACTGTCAGCCAACATTGGATAATGTATTAACCATCTTTAATTTACATCTGATGATGGGCAGATTGTGTTCTCTTCTGGATAAGTGCAGAGTTAATATAATCCTCTTCCGTTATGTTTTATGCACATTGACATGCCCCATAGCTTAGTTTGTAGAGAAGAGGTATTGTGAGTGTGGGTTTTCACCATGGAGAAACAAGATTTCTTAGAAGCAAGGGAAAGAAATCTAGGTACGATCAAGGATTCATTCTTGTGTAGACACAAATGCTGGAGCTGTGTCCTCAGCGGGACAGGGCATCTCTGGAGAGAAGGAATGGGTGACCTTTCGGGTCGAGACCCTTCTTCAGACTAGAGCCAGGGGAAAGGGAAACGAGGGATATAGACGTAGAAAGTATTGTCTTTACACTATCGTAGTACTGACACCGGCAATTGTTGATAACCCGTCACTGGCTCTCATTTCAGTCATTTTAACACGAGCACAACATCAAAGCGTCAACAATTCGAAGGTAGGTAAACTGAGAATGAACAGTCTGCATTAAATTATTCCTGCGTAAACCGGTCTTTAACAGTGAATATTCTTGATTTTCAAACCTTTAATTTCGTTCTTAGAAATGCGTAACAATTTTGCGTAAAGATGGCAAGTGGGTGTTCGTTTCACCTTTTCAGTTTCTTTGAAAAATGTCTAGACATGGAGGTGGGATGTTAAATGTTGGACTCATCGCGGTTAATATAACATTTTGGAACATTTGTATTTGATTCTTCTAAAAAAACCGCAATCTGGCATATTTTACTAAAATGTGTGTTGGTGCTTTGGGAAACAAGACTTTGGATCAGTTGGCGCGTTTGAGGTTTCTGCCCATCGCCTTTAACAGTCTTTTTTTTATTCTTGCGTTAAAGTCTTCAATTTGCATATGTTACGTGATTTGGTGACTTCACGGGAAAATGCACAGGAATCGAGAAACGAATTAGGTAATCATAGACGAGAAGGAAATAAATTGGAAAGAGAGAGAGAAGGGGACGTGAAATAAAACAAGGAAATTGAGACACAAGGAACTGCAGATGCTGGAATCTTCAACAAAAGCACAAAACCCTGGAGTTACTTATCTGGTCAGGCAGCACAAAGAAAAGATGTTGTCGTATGTGAGAGAAGGGGAGAAATAAGAGAAACCCAACACTGAACAGAATGGGGAAGAAAGAAAGGTGGATGTACGGTCCAGAAATTGGGATTGATGGAAGAAACGTTCGGCAGCATTATTGATCTGTTAGTTGTATAATGTTATCGCATTAAGGAGACAATACAACCAATATCTCATCAGAAACTATTAGGTAATGAACAGTGTAAAAATTAACCTTCCCGCGGAAGGCACCCAGCAACCCACATCTGATACCTGTGAAACTCCAACATTGCGAGATCTCTGCAGCCCGGGCGGCTGCATTGCAATGCAAATTACTCGAAATGTTTGCATAACAGTTTAGTTGTCATAACGAAGTGTAGATTAGGTAAAGAAGCACGAAAGACCGCAGTCTTCTCTGAGCGAATCCCATAGCATTCTTCTTCTTCTTTCGTGTCCATTATCTATGTTTCAAATGTTACATCAATGTCATCGTCCGTCCTCAAAAGGGTGCAAGCTTCTGGCAACAATCAGTGGGAGCCACCACTGGTACAATAGATGGTGGTTGTAGCAGAATTAGCTCAGGACACTTCCAGTTTCCAGCCCCGCGACGTGGACGCTTCCTCTATTGAGCCATCCCATGGCATAGCATTGATTCCAGATCATATAAAATCGATTAATATCCCGTGTGAAAAAGGGTTCCGACTAGTAACGTCTGCTATGCACGTTCTCCCCAGATGCCACGGACCCGCTGAGTTATAGACAATATGTGCAGGAGTAGGCCATTCGGCCCTTCGAGCCAGCACCGCCATTCAATGTGATCATGGCTTTGATCACATTCAATGTGATCACATTCAATGTGATCAAAGTACTGTAGTTATTCCAGTACTTTGCGTTTTTATTTGTAAACCAGCATCTGCAGTTCCTTCTATCTCCAACATTGTAATATTATTATATTAATATTATTCACTTCCAGTATTTTGAGTTGCACCGCCTATAAATAAGGAGTTTTCTGCATTTATTTAAACGCTGCTTTAACGACTTTACTAATGCAGATGTGTTTCTTTTAAAAATAGCAGATTGGATAAACTGGTTGGCGGTCACGTTGGTGGTGTGAGGGCCCGGGAGAGGCGAGGCGCGGCGCGGCGCGGCGAGGCGAGGCTCAGCGCGCGGGAAAGGAGCGGGAGCGCGCCCCGCCAGCCCACGTGCACGGCGCGGGCCTAAGTCTCAAGGCGCGCGGACAAACGAGGCGCATTCGAGGCGGGTCGTCGGGCGACGGATGAGAGTCGTTAGCCGCCTTCCATCTCGGTGAGTCGGGTGAAGGGCGAGCGGAGGGAAGGCCCAAGGCCCCGGCCGAAGCCTCGGGCACCGGTCCAGATATGCTGTCGCCCTTCGATGTCAAGGTGGACGTGGAGCCGCCCGGCCCGAAGCACGGTGGCTTCAGGGGCCGGTTGAACTCTCGCAGGAAGAGAGAATTCATGCCCGAGGAGAGGAAGGACGCCTCCTACTGGGAAAAGCGGCGGAAAAACAACGAGGCCGCCAAACGGTCGCGGGAGAAGCGGCGCGTCCACGACCTGGTGCTGGAGAGGAAGATGCTGGTGCTGAGCGACGAGAACGCCTGCCTCAGGGCCGAGCTGCTCACGCTGAAGGTCCGGCACGGCCTCATAACTTCCTCAGTTTATGCCCAAGAGGCACAAATCCTGGACAGCTACATGCAGAAGCATCTGGCAAGGCAGAGAAGCATGGAGATGGATCCGCCTATTTTGGAAGTGGATGCCCTCCCATTCATCCGAGATGGCATCTGCAACAGCCATATGATATGCGCCCCAGGGAGACTTTCCCTTAACTCCATGTCCCAACATGTACAAGATAGTCCATTTCCCAAAGCCTATGCTATCCCTACCTCAATTGGACTACAGAAGCAACATCTTCCAGCAATCTCTGCGGATGAGCCGTCCATGCACAATATTCCCTTGAATCAATTAATATATTCCCGATACCCCTGCTCATTCAATGAAGCATATGCCTGCCACAAACCTTCAAGTGTTTTCACTACTGCAATAGAAGTGAACAGTAAAAGCAGCAAGAGAGAATCAGAAGATGATGCTGAAGATGAACAAGAGGTTCCTAAGATGCATCATTTTTCTTCTTTCAAGGAGTGCAGATTTGAATGCCCAACAGTTATGAAATCAAATTCTTCTGCCCTTCCACACAAACTGAGAATTAAGGTAAAACCGATGCTGGCAAAAGAAGAAAAGGATGGTCCAGAATTTGATCTTGAAATGTCCTGGAAGAGACAGACTCCACTCGAAAATACTAGGAGTATTTCAATGACAGAGATCAAAGACATTGATGTGAGTTTGTGTGATGGTGTTTGTGAATGCAAAGCAGCATTTAAACCTGTTACTTTATTGCCCATTTGTCATTCAGTTTAATTGAAGCTTTTATTATTTGTGACCATGAATTGTTTGTTTATTGCTCATGAATTCTTTAATTTGTGTTTTGCTTTGAAATGTTATATTAAGGGGGCTAGTAAACTTAAGTTGTACATCAAGTTGGAACTTTTAAACTTTTGATAATGCCATTGAAATAGAGTGAATCATATTTTGGGAATATTTAATGTTGGAGAGAAAAAATGATCTACCAAGTTGTGGCTTTTATGTACTTATGAAAAATCCCTAAAAGATGCTTTTTTAATGTCACAGGATGATTTTATCCGATTGCTTTGATAGCAATATTTCAAGTACAATGTATTTTTGCGAATTAAATGGAAATACATTTATATGATTTAAAATTTTGTTTTTGGATGGAAAACAATGAATAATGAATAATTAATAATGAATAATTAACAATTAAATGAAATGTGAACATAGAACAGCACAGCACACAATATTCATGACGAACATGATGTCAAGTTAAACTAATCTCATATGCCTGCATCTCCATGTGCCTATTTAAAAGTATCTTAAGCGTCACTATTATATCTGCCCCCACCACCAACTGCGCAACGCTTTCCAGGCACCCACCTCTCACTGTAATAAAAAAAATTGCCTCACACATCTACTATAAACTTTTCCCCTCTCATCTTAGCTTTGCTCTGAAGTCTTTGACAATTCTACTCTGGGAAAAAAACGTTCTGATTACCTACCCTATCTATGTTTAGTTTAGTTTCGAGATACAATGTGGAAACAAGCTCTTCGGCCCAGCGAGTCCGCATCAACCAGCGATCCTCATACATTAACACTATTCTACACACACAAGGGACAATTTACACATACACCAAGGTAATTAACCTAGGTACCAGTACGTCTTTGTAGTGTGCGAGGAAACCGAAGATCTCGGAGAAAACCCAGACGATCACGGGGAGAACGTACAAAATCCATACAGACAGCACCCGTAGTCGGGATCGAACCTGGGTCTCTGTGCTGCAAGGCACCAACTCTACCACTGCGCCACCATGCCGCCCGATAACTTTTATGCCTCATAATTTTATGTACTTCGATCAGGTCTCTCCTCACTTCCGATTTTCCAGAGAAAACAAACCGTTTGTCCAACCTCTCCTCATAGCTAATATCATCTAACCCAGGCAGCATTCTGGTAGATACAGCAGTTCAAACAGCATCTCTGGAGAAAAGGAATAGGTGATGTTTCAGGTCGAGACCCTTCTTCAGACTGAAGAAGTTTAAAGTGTTACCCAATTCCTTTCTCCAGAGATGCTGTCTGACCCGCTGAATTAATCCAGCTTTTTGTGTCTATCTTTGGTTTAAACCAGCATCTGCAGTTCTTTCCTACAGCATTCTGGTAGACCTCTTCCGCACTCTCTCCAAAGCATCCACATCCTACAGCGACCAGAACTGCACACATTAATCCAAAGGTGGTCGAACCAATGTCCTATAAATTTATTAGAAGACTTCCTGTCTGGTGTTCTCAATGCCTTGGCTGATGAAGTCAAGCATACCATATGGTTTCTTTACCATTCTTTCTGTTGTTGTTGTTCGTCCTTCGGGTTTGAAGATGACCATGACTTCACTTTCAGTCTTATTATTTCGACCGCTGATTGGGATCTCTGCCAGCCGCGGTATGCTGGTCGAGGTGTAAGTCATGACGAGCTTAACTTGGGTTTAAGTGAGGGGGAGTTGCGCAGATCGTCGACCTCACTCTCTCGTCCTGGCCTATCGGGTTCCAGCAGCAAGACATAGTCGAGAAAGCTGGGGACAGGTCAGAATGCAGTGGATTGTCAGAAGTGTCCTACGTATCTCACTCTGCCCTGTATGTGCTCCACTACACTTTGCTGGGATCGTCTTTCTGCCCGTTGAACCTTCTGGTGGTTTCCTCCGCGCAATCCGTCGAACCCAGGCTTCACATGCTAGGTAGACAAGCCCTAAGCCGCTGGAACCAACGACTTGCCGACTACTTGTGGCATGCACACAAGACAGTGGAGAGCACACAAGACAGTGGAGAACCATTCTATCTACTTGTGTTACCACTCTCAGGGATGTCTGGACCTGGTCCCTAAGGTCCACCTTCACATCACTGCTATTAAAGGTTTTGACATTAACTATATACTTTCTCCCTACATTCGACCTCCCAAAGTGCAACACCTCACTTGCTCACTAAACTCTTTGCTTTTCGATGCTTTAATCATGCTATCTTTGGCTGATTTACCCCCAGTAATCTACCTGTTTTGTGTTATATCCAATCAGATATTAAACTTTTTAAAACATGGTAATTTATATAATACTTTATTAAATCAATTAATATACTCCAGTTATTACCATTCATTTAATTCATAATATAAATTTTGATTTCTCTCCAAGTATTTTTATTGGGGAGGAAAAATGCTCACTGGGTTGACCCAAGTCTGTTTGGCTTTTGGAATCTAAAGTATAAATAATTTGAGTGTGTAAACTGAAGCAGTAGTGCAGTTTCACTGATGTAAACAGCTCTTTGTTCTTCACCGTATGACCGTACATAGTAAACACTTTATGACCGTACATAGTAAACGACAGACAATTTGAATCTCAGAGGCATCAAAATTTAGATACAGCTGTCTCAGGTTCTTGACATACCTTAATTAAGATATAGGTAGCAGTTATCAAGCCGAGCTTCTGTTTCCATCCATTAATATTTTCAGACTTAACTTCTGGGTTTTGAACCCTGCAAGGCTGAGCAGCAACTCACAGAGACCTTCTCATATCTATCCCTTAATCATGATCCCATCAACAAATACCACACCACTGTCTCTCAGACGATCACAGATCTCGTTACTCCGGCAGTTTCCCTTCCACAGCCTACAATCTGATAGTTACTGAATCCTGTACTGCTTTTTTCTATCTCCCATCCATAATCCACAATCAGGGCTGCCCTGGTAGGCCATGCTTTCACCTAGCTCTTCCCCCACTGAACTCATCTCCTCATACCTCGATTCTATCTTGCCCACTCCCACCTTCCTTCTTGTCCAGAACTCCTCACACACTCTCTGCCATTTTAACAACTTCTAATTCCTAGACATCCACTGGCTCATTTTTACCATAGACCTAGTTCCCTTCACTTTAAATATATACCAGTTTGTTAGTAATGTAACTGAAAATATTTTGGATATCTATAAAACAAATTAAGATGGAATTTAGTTCATTCCTTCATATGACCAGCTCCCAGGTTCTGCAGAAAGTGTTTATTACCACATTTCTTTTGTTTGCTACTATTAAGAGCTCTTAAGGATAGCGGAGTCAGGGGGTATGGGGAGAAGGCAGGAACGGGGTACTGATTGAGAATGATCAGCCATGATCACATTGAATGGTGGTGCTGGCTCGAAGGGCCGTATGGCCTATTGCTGCACCTATTGTCTTGTCTATTTACATTTTTGAGCACCTTTGAAGTTGTGAAACCATGTATCATGTGTTTTGAGCTGTATCTCTGAGTTCCAATTTGATGAAGTGGGCATTTTTATTTATTTGTAACAAAATAGAAGGAGGCCATTTTATCCATCAAGGCCATTCAATTTCCAAGCAGAGCAATTCAATTTCTTCTCTTGCAACCGGAACTGACAGGTGCAAGTAGAATTGGAGAAGCAGCAACATTTTTGGACACTTTTGTTCCATATCTTTAAAAGCTTTGTTAAAACAAAATTTAACAATTGACTGAGCAGAAATTGGCAATTGTGGAGGAATGTGTGAAAGTATGTGCTATGTGCAGCGCACTTCGCACAAAATGGTGATTTTCAGGAAGTACATCCTTAGTTTATATAATTTTTCTTTATAATTATATCTGGATTCCCAATGTCTTTATTAAATCTAAGTTGAATTCCTTCTTCACAGTAATTTCCCACTGAGTTGTGATGTTCAGAACTGCTCTCAGCATTGCTGGTTTAATTACAACTGTTAAGCTATAGCTAGCATTCTAGGTATAAGATCAACATTCTGTAAGCCTTTCTGAATATGTGTTTGTGTATCTCCTTGACATTGTTCATTGATGAGTCTCTTTGGACCGCCAGTATTTTCTGCAATTTAGAAATGATCTTTTTTTCTCCTCTTTAGGGTAATGAATTACTTTAATTTACTTACACTGGAAAAAATTGTGTCAAATACCATTCAGCAGTTTTATCCATTAATATCTTCTTGTAATCATGTAATTATTGCTTTAGAATTTGTAAAACTTAATATTTTAAGCCATCATTAAATGGTGTTGGAGCATATTCCTGAAGAACTACATTTGATAAAAGAGTCAAAAATTAAAGAGAAATTTAAGAAGTATATTGGAAATAAAAACTTGTAAGATTTGACGCATGTTATGGTGTTTTGATAAAATAACGCGATAATCAAAGCATAGTGGTAAGTAATTTAACTAGGTAGATTAGTAATCTGGACTAATAATCCAGGGATAAGATATTTAATCTATCAACAACATAATTCTGCTTCAATAGATATTAAAAGCCTGATCTTTTTAGTTAATTGAAGACGTCTTTATATTGCTGAATCTCATTTCTACCAACTTGTTTGGATAATTTGCAGTTTGTGTTTTGCTGCAAGCATAACTTTACTGCCTTAGGGAAAATTAATGTACAGAACACCATCTGTCCACACATGGGTTACTAAACTATTTACTTGCCAGAACAGTTTAAATCCCTGACAAAAATTGATCAGTGAATATCACTTTGAGTCAGAGAGACCTCGTGCATGGAAACAGACTATTCGGCTCAACGAGTCCATGTCGACCAAGATGCTCACCTGCATTTGGCCCATATCCCTCTAAACCTTTCCTACGCAAGCGTCTGTCCAAAATGTTGTTATTGTCCCTGTCTCAACTACTTCATCTAGCAGCACGTTCCACGTATGTACTCCCTGCTTTGTATGTTTTAAGACATCCAGCACCTCTTCGACTATAATACATACCGTCCTCAAGATATGGTCATTAATTTTCCTAATTTCCTTTGTCTTCATGTCTTTCTCCGTAATATGAAGAGAGGCGAAATATTCATTGAGGACCATGCTCATCACTTGTGGTTCCATGTATAGGTGACCACTTTGATTTCTGAGGGGCCAGTTTCTCCAATTACCTTTTTCCCTCAATATACTTATAAAATCTCTTTTGATTTTCCTTAATCTTATCTGGCAGAGTTATCTCATAAGTTCTTTTTGTCCTGATTTCTTTCTTAAGTATGCTTCTTAATCCCTTACATATCTCCAGCGATGCACTTGATCTCTGCTGCATATTCCTGACACATGCCTCCTTTTACCTGACAAGAGTCTCAATTTCTCCTCATTCAAGGTTCCTTACTCCAACCTGTTCATCTTTCACCCTTTCGGGGTTGCATGTCCCGTGAATCTGACTATCACTTTTTTAAAAAAAGTATTCCACTTTTTGGACATCCCTTGGGTTGCAAGCAAATGACTCCAATCAACTTTTGCAAGTTATTGTTGAATAACATCAAAGTTAGCTTTTCCTCAATTTAGAACTTTAACTTGTGGACCAGCCTGGTCGTCATCCATAACTATTTTAAAGTTAATAGAACTGTGGTCGCTGGTCCCAAAGTGCTCAACCACTGTCACTTGCCCTGTCCTATTCTCCAAGAGTAGGTCAAGCTTTGCACTCTTCCTTGTTGTGCACTCTTTATATTTTCTGAGGAAACTCCTAAACACACTTGGCACTATGCACTAAAGTAGTCCCAGTCTCTATCGGGAAAATTGAAGTCGATGACAACCCTATTAGTCTTGCAGTTGTCAGCAATCTTCCAGCAGAAATGTTTCTCGAATTTCATTTGTCTGTTTGGAGGCCATTAGTGCAATCCCAATAAGGTAATCATTCTCTTTTTATTACTCTGATCTACTCATATAAGCCTCACTGGATAATTCCCCAATATTGCCAATTCGGACAACTGCAATGAGATTCTCCCTAATCAATAAAGCTACCCCAATCCTCTTTTACCACCTATCTTTATCTTGCCTATAGGACTTGTACTCTGGAGCATTAAATTGCCATTCTTCCTTTACCTGTTCTGTAATGGCTATAATGGCCCAATCACACTCACCTGCACATGCTCTGTATTCATCCGCCTAACCTGTCATGTCTCTAGCATTGAAATTAATGTAAGTTAATCCAACTACCTTTCCTTGCTCCTTTCCTGCTCCTGCCTGTTCTGTCCACTGAACTTTCTGTCATTGACCTGTATCGACTTCTAGCCATGCACTTTCCTCACTCCTGGAATATATTCTGTCCTCCTGCTAATCTCGTTTAAACTCTCCCTTGTAGCACTAGAAACCTGCCTGCTAGGACATTGGTCCCCACCCCCCAGTTAAAGTGCGACCCATCCCTCTCGCACAGGTCATCTCTGCTCCAGAAGTGATCCCAATGCTCCAAAAATCCCATGCCCCAATTCCTCAACCATGCATTCATCTGTCTGATATTCCTTTCCTGCCCTCACTTAATATGTTATGATGTTATATTGATTTTACATTGATTTAAATCAATAATATCCCTTGGGAAAACAGTATAGCCAAATCTAGAACAAAGTTAAAATTTGCAGAAATATTTTTGGTTCATTTTCATTCTAAAATACCTTGGTAATGCAGTAACTGTTTTACTGCAGTAATCATTTATACAACAATAAAACCTGTACTTAACGGCTGTTATTTTCTTCTTTGGTAATATGAAGTTCCAAATATCTCCTTCAGAAAAAGTATGGTAATTATCTTTTTTAACATTTTGCATATGTAATTCAGTAAATTCAGAACAAGTATTGCAATACTGAATAAACTTGATCAGTAATTTAAAAAAAGATACACAGTGCTGGAGTAACTCAGCGAGCCTGGCAGGATTAATCAGTAGTAGTCATTTTAATGAGGATAACGAAGATGATTGATGAGGCCATGCCAGTAGTAGATTTTTGATATATGGAGTTCAATAAAGCATCCAACAAGGTCTCTCATGGTAGGCTGCTCTGGAAATTGAGACTCATGGGATCCTTGGAGACTTGATGGATTGGATTCAAAAATTGGCATGGCCATAAAAGACAGAGGGTAGTGGCGGAGGGGTGGCTAGTCTGACTGGAGGTCTTCTGCAAGGATCTTTGCCAGGTCCCATATATATAGATTTGGATGAAAATGTAGATAGCCTGATCAGTAAGTTAGCGGACGACATAGAAATTGGTAGAGAAAAGTTGTCAAAGGGTTCAGCAGGATATAGAAAAGTTGGAAATTTGGGTAGAGAAATGGCTGATAGAATTTAATCTGGAAAAATATGAGTTGTTGCACTTTGGGGGATTAAATGCAAGAGGGAAGTATACAGTATATAGTAAATGAAAGGGCCGTAAGAGGCATTGATGGATCAAGGGTGCAAGTCGAAAGCTCAGTAAAAGCAGATAGGCTGGTAAAAAAAAAGCAAACCCCATACTCACCTTCATTGGTTGGGTGGGGTGTTGAGTATAAAAATTGGGAAGTATGTTGCAGCTGTAAAAATCTTTGATGTATTGCCTGTAATGAATTCAGATTGCTGTATTACAGAAAAAATGTGGAGGCTTTGGAGAGGGCGGAGAGGTTTACCAGAATGCTGCCTGGATTAGAGTGTATTAATTATTGGGAGAGGTTTGACGGACTAGGACTGTTTTTTCCTGGAATGTCAGAAGGGACAATAGATATTGTGGGCCAAAGGGCATGTTCTTATGCGGTACTGTTCTGCATTCTATGCGAAGACCAACGAACAGCAGACAAAGTCAGATGACCAATGTTATAAACAACTAGACCAAGTGGATCTGTTGGGCCCAAACCACTCCTGCATTCGTGCAGTACCCTCTCCTCCCCCACTCTCCCCTCCCCACTCCACCACCACTCCCCCCTCCCCTCTCTCCCAACTCTCCCTCCCCCTCTCCCTCTCCCCTTGCCCCCCTCGCCCTCCCGTCCCCCCTCCCCCTCCCCTTGCCCTCCTCCCCCGCCCTCCCCATCCCCTCTCCCTCTCCCCTCCTCCCCTCTCCCTCCCCCTTCCTCTCCCCCTCCCCCTCCCTCCCTCCCCTCCTCCTGCCCCCTCCCTCTCCCACTCCCCCACCCTCCCCCTCCCCTCCTCCACGCCCTCCCTCTCCTACCCCCTACCTCCCTCCCCTCCTTCCTCCCCCTCCCCCTCCCTCCCTCCCTCCTCCTCCCCCTCCCTCCATCCCTCCCTACCCCCTTCTTCCCCATCCCTCCCCCTCCCTCCCCCTCCCTCCCCCTCCCTCCATCCCTCCCTACCCCCTTCTTCCCCCTCCCTCCCCCTCCCTCCCTCCCCACTTCCCTCCTCCCCTCCCCCCCCTCCCGGGAGCCACCATTGCCTTAGCAAGCCACCTCCCGGACCGGGTGGCCACCATTGGTGGAGCGGGGTTAGGGAAGAGTCCTGTCCCGTACAGGTGTGAGGAAGTTCCGTGGTAGACAGCGGCGGTTCTCCCACTGTTGCTGAGCCGCTGGACTCTTATCGGCGTGGGGAAGGTGCTGAGCCGACCCGGGGAGAGGAGGGGGGACGGGGGAGCAGAGGGCAGGCCCAGCATCAGGCCTCGGCCTCCACCTCCACCAACTCCCGGCCTCATCGCCGCTGCTGCTGCGGTCGCCTTTCCCTTTGGCCCACCTCAGGCTCGCGGTTACCCGGTCATGTCCAGGCCCAGGCCTGGCTCTCCCGCCCCCAAGAGAGAGGCGGCCAAGCCCTGCTCAATCGGCCGCAACTGCGCAGGGGCGGACGCATTTGTTCTGCGCACGCGCGGATGCGGCGGCCATCTTACGTAAGTACCAGATCAACGGAGCCCCAACTGCGCATACGTGGTATTTTAAACTTAAAAATGTGAATAACCTAAAAAATATAACACCGATTTCAATGAAACGTCTTCCATAGGATCACTGGACGATGGTGGGTCTAAAATTGTTGCGTTATCATGTACCGTTTTGGCTGTAGTTCAGGAACAAGCGAACAAAGTAGAGTTTTAGTAGAAAGATTTTGAGTTCTGCTGGTATATAACTGATAGCATCAGACCATCACTTGTTTTAATGAATTGGAAGTAAATACTATTTCTGATTCCCCGATGTTATTTAGCAAAGAGATTGGGTTTTGACAATTTCCTTGAGTTACTACTAAGAATGTTACGGATTGATGTGCGATATCAGACTGGTTCCTTGCACCACCTAATCTTTAGACTGTATATTAATTTGTCGGTTCCAGTGGCAGCCATATAATTGCTTTTTGGGAGTGTAGAAAAAAATTGTCAGTTTAATCTACTGTTTTGTTGCAACATAATATTTCATTCCTATAAGGAATGAGAAATAATTTAAATTTTTTGATATGCAATTAAAATATGTGTTTTATCATAAAAGCCAATATGACATGAAAATAGTTTTAAATATTTTATGGAATTTGGCTTGTTTTAGGAAAAAAAACACCGATGGCTATAAAGTACGTTTTTACAACTCTTGCATCGTGGAGACTTTCAGAATAGCTTTCTACACGATATCATAATTTACATCCACGGCAATTCTTATTCTTTTTGGTGCCTTAATTTCTTCCATCACCTTTTCATACCCTCATGCCTTAAGCTAAAGTAATTGTCACTGGAGCAAGAAGCTTTATGCCTTGCCCTAGGTCTAAGGCTTTGTTCATAGGTCGTAATGCTAGTTTAGGCTCATGGACTTCAGCGTGTTATTTAGGTTGATTGTCCTGTGCTGAATTAAAGTGTGTTGTGTTGCTGAAGGCGGCATCATTTTGATGGGGAGTTAAACCTTGGCTGCGTTTACCTATTAGATGAATGTGAAACACGCCATGTCAAAATATGAAGAAAAGAAGCACTCAGGTTCTAAAAAATATTATTTTCCAGCACTCTTTCTTTGTCCCTCCTGGGTTGGATCAAATTATGTTGAACCATAACAGTTGGGTCTTACAAGCTTTTATCTTCAAAACGAAACCATTTTTCTTCAAGAGTCTGTTGTTTTAATAATTATGTCAACAATACAAATATGGTATTGCATCGGGTTTTAACATTTTGCAGATTTTTGACTGTGATATCTGAGCGGATTAGATTAGGCTGTTCTTTTTTAATCTACAGAGTTAATGGAAATTGAGTTGGGTCAGTAAAGCACGATTACTTTGCCTGCTTATCTAGCAGGTAGTGAGACAAAAATCAAGTCAGTATCTTTTGGTTTGTGAAAAGCTAATCTGGTACTGAAGCACATGCAATACACCATTTAAATTAATTTTATATTGCAATTGTAAATACGTTTTAGAATAGCTGCAACATCAAAGGTGATGATTTACTCTAAAATCATTATATTGAAAGATATTTAAAAGTAAATTGTTATATGCGAAATATATTTTTCTGTGTTTATATCACTATTAAAGTATGCAAAAAATAGCACAGACTTTTTGGAAAGAAAATTGTTTTCAAATTGCATAATAGTCTATTTTAACCACCCTCTAGCATATTTGTGGATTTTATTTAAAATGTGCATTTGTTATTACTGTGTCTGAAATTTCCTTGCCCGCAACATACTTGTTACGAATCAAGTGAAGTGAAATTTCCTTGCCAGCAACATGCTTGTTACGAATCAAGTGAAGAGTTCAGAGTGTTTAATTGCTATACGCACTGAGAATGGAACAATTCAATTTTTATTTCCTGCACCTTTACAGCACATTAATGCAACAACAAAATAAATAAATTGGCAATAATACAAAAATATACCAGTAATGCCAAACCAGTGTTTGTTTAGATCTGTGATAAGGAAGGGGAATGCTCTGTGTTTGTGAATTCGGGCTAAACAGATGTGAAAAAACAACATATATTCTCTTTGTATTTTAGCCAAATAGAGAAAGGGCTTTGTTTTCTTTTTAAAGACAAAACTGCAATTGATTTGGACATGATATATTGATGCATTGTCTCCCACAGTACTTAGATACTTTGTATACTTTTCAACACCTACCTGGATGATTTTTTTCTCATATAGAAATTGCGCATAATAGAAAATCGCAAGTAGTATAAGAAAATAACTGCAGATGCTGGTACAAATCGATTTATTCACAAAATGCTGGAGTAACTCAGCAGGTCAGGCAGCATCTCGGGAGAGAAGGAATGGGTGACGTTTCGGGTCGAGAAAATCGCAATATGGGCTGTGTTCTGGCAATGCAACCTCATAACACAGGGGTGGTTTGTGTACCATTGATACAATATATTGACCAAACTGTCAGGTGGAGAAGGTTGTGTTTGGTGTTCAGACTTAACAGAATGTCAATGAATATGCAGAGAATATTTTTGGGCTTTACATCCATCATATTGAGCTTTACCTATTATTCCGAGTATCTTAGGATTTTAATTAGTTTTGCTGCCATTTTAGAATTAATATTTTAAAGTAAGGGTTACTTGTCTTGAAAATATGAGGCTCAAATTCTGGTGTGTTTTTATCAAAGTCACAAAATTCTACAGATATACAACAGCACTTTGTTCTTTGTGTTTTGACAATTGTGAGAACATTGTGTTCTCCGATTATTCGCAAATTCTGGTGATTCGGCACTGTTTCTGGTGCTTGTTTGAAACACTACAGGCCTCTGATTCCTGCTCTCCCTGGAAATTCTCCAGGCCCATTTCTCAAGTTACCTTAAAATTCACAGTTGCCCTGGTTCCCATGTTCCCATCGAACCTACCAGATCCATTAAAGAATCCATTAATAAAAAAGTGATTTAAAAGTGCGTTCAAATGAATATTTTATTATAGTGCAGAAAAGCTGTCAGTGGGGCCACCACAATTTTGAGCATTCTAGATTAGCAGAGTTTTACATGACAGAGCAGATGCTATCAAGATTATTTTCGACCGCATGTTTATGTCACAAAATATAACCAAAGTAATACTTAAGCATCTTTTTTTCTCATTGTATATAGCTCCTTTTCTTCTAGGTGATATTTTCCATTCTCGTTTCAGCAGTTCTCCCTGGCTAACTTAAGAGTGAAAGTAGTATCAGTATAAAACAGGAACGCAGAATCTGTGCTTTGGAAATTTTACCCTTCATTTAAAACTTTTTAAAAAAAAATTTATTTTTTTTTGAAAAGCATATGTACAAATCGAAATAAAAAAAAAACACATTTGTTACAAAGTTCTTACATAGCTTCAATTTTTAAATTTTTGAAGAGAGAAAGTAAAAATAAAAATATAAAACTATAAACTTGGGAAGAGAGAGTAAGAGGGTTAAAAAAAAAAAAAGGATCTAACAATAAAAATTAACGGGAGTAGATCCGGGAGACAAAAACCACAGCTGTACATCCAACCCCCAACTCAAGTTTCAACTTTTTATTTAAATTTTTTTATTTTTTTTATTTTAGTCCTGTGCCAAACCCATTTACTTTTCTAAAAATTCAATAAATGGAGACCATATTTTTAAAAATAACTCAGGTTTGTCGATTAAGGCAAACCTTATTTTTTCCAAATGCAGGGTCTCTGTCATTTCCATAGTCCACATTTTAATTGTGGGGGTTATTGGTTTTTTCCAAAATTTAAGTATTAGTTTTTTCGCAGTTATTAGACTGTAATCAAGAAAATGTACCTGACTTACTGTAAAATTTGTAGTATGTTCTGATAATCCTAATATAATTAATTTTGGGTCCATATCTAATTTTTTATTAATAACTTTAGAAACTATTTTAAAAATCTCCAACCAGAAGTTTTGCATTTTTATACAAGTTACGAAAATATGAGTTAAATTAGCTTCTTGAAATTGACATTTATCACACATAGGAGAGATACTAGGAAAAATCCTATTTAATTTCGTCTTCGAATAATGTAATCTATGTATTATTTTAAATTGTATTAAGGAATGTCTTGTAGGGACATAGGGATTGGCCAGGTAATAGAACCCTCGGATTGGATTACGGTCATGGGTTAAGGAAGCGCGGGGTATTTAAATGCTTGGCGCCAAACCAGATTAGAGATTATATTATTAAGTAAAGTAGTGTTTGTCCAGGAAGAAGTCAGTCGCGTTTGTTACGGGTTTTGATACTAATAAAGGATTCCAATAAAACCACTCGTCTGGACTCACTACATTGGTGACCTCGAACGTAGGAAGACAGCGCAGACGTCCGAGGGAGGGGCCTACAACCCTTGGCTGATGTACGGCCTCGGGATACTGGGCCAGAGGCTTCTACAAGCGCCGCCCCACCCAGCCTAGTCATCCAGTCCATCACCACGGCTCCCGGTCAGTTCGATGCGGTCCTGGCCGACTTCCCGCAGCTTCTCGTCCAGCGTTTTGATTCACCTTCGGAGAAGCACGGGGTCGTCCATTTCATTCCAACCGAAGGGCCGCCGGTTTTTGCCCGGGCACGGCGCCTTCCACCCGACAAGCTGGCCAGGGCGCGAGAGGAGTTCCTAAACTTGGAGAGGTTGGGAATCATTCGGCCTTCAAGTAGTCCGTGGGCATCCCCTTTGCACATGGTTTCCAAAGCATCTGGGGGGTGGAGACCATGTGGTGACTTCCGTCGACTCAACGCGGCAACACGGCCGGACCGCTACCCGATTCCACACATTCAGGACTTTTCAGCTAGCCTGGAGGGGGCTACAATATTTTCAAAAATTGATTTGGTGCGGGGATACCATCAGATCCCGGTCCACCCGCCGGATATTCCGAAAACAGCGACCATCACCCCGTTCGGACTGTTTGAGTGGTTGCGAATGCCTTTCGGCCTTAAAAATGCAGCTCAGGCATTCCAGCGTCTGATGGACCGGGTGGGTCGAGGGTTGCCGTTCGTCTTTATTTATTTAGACGATATATTGATTGCCAGCCGTTCGGACCAGGAGCACTTGGTCCACCTCCGCACCGTGTTCCAGAGGCTGCAAGACCATGGCCTGATTCTCCATCCGGACAAGTGCCAATTCGGCCTGTCCGCGGTGGATTTTTTGGGTCATCGGGTTACTCCGGCCGGTGCCACTCCCTTACCAGCTAAGGTGGACGCGGTCCGCTCTTTCCCCCGCCCGACTACCATCAAGGGCTTGCAGGAATTTGTGGGCATGGTCAATTTTTATCATCGGTTCGTGCCTGCAGCAGCTCGGGTTATGCGTCCCCTTTTTCAGTGTCTCGCAGGTAACCCCGCGGAGTTGGTATGGTCCGTAGCTGCGGAGACGGCTTTTGTTGCGGTCAAACAGGCCCTCGCCAATGCTACCATGCTGGTGCACCCGCGCTCCTCCGCCCCCACAGCTCTGACGGTGGACGCCTCAGACGTGGCAGTGGGTGGGGTTTTGGAGCAGCAGGTTGACGGTGAGTGGCAGCCTCTTGCGTTTTTCAGCAGGCAGCTCTCTCGGGCGGAGCTCAAGTACAGTGCGTTCGATAGGGAGCTCCTGGCCCTGTATTTAGCAGTCCGGCACTTCCGCTACTTTTTAGAAGGCCGTTCTTTCGTGGCCTACACGGATCACAAACCTTTGACATTCGCTTTTGCTAAGGTTTCTGATCCGTGGTCGGCTCGCCAGCAGAGGCACCTAACCCTCATTTCGGAGTTCACGACCGATGTCCGTCATATTGCGGGTAGGTTGAATGCCGTTGCTGATGCCCTGTCCCGGCCGGCCATTCCCTCCGTAGCCGTGGTTGGTGACCATGTGGATTTCCAGGAGCTAGCGGAGGCTCAGCGCCTGGAAGGAACTGCCGCGGTGTACGCCTCCACAACCTCGGGACTGCGTTTAGAACAGGTGGCGTGTGGCCCCACAGGTATCAAGTTGTGGTGCGATGTTACTCTCCCACGTCCTCGCCCGGTGGTGCCGGCCGCTCTGCGGCGTAAGGTTTTTGAGGCAATTCATGGCCTGGCACATCCGTCCATCAGGGCGACTTCAGCCATGGTGGCCGACCGGTTTGTCTGGCATGGCCTGCGGAAGCAGGTGGCAGCCTGGGCACGCGCCTGCATTCCGTGCCAGACCTCCAAAGTCCATCGTCATGTCCAGCCCCCGCACCAGACATTTGAGGTTCCCCCCGCCCGTTTTTTCCACATCCATGTGGATTTGGTGGGTCCATTGCCCTATTCTAGGGGTTACACTCATCTACTGACGGTGGTTGATCGGTTCACTCGTTGGCCGGAGGCGCTCCCGTTGTCGGACACCTCGGCGGCCTCCTGTGCACGGGCCCTGGCGTTGCATTGGGTGGCTCGTTTCGGAGTCCCGGCTATTATTACCACAGATCGGGGAGCCCAGTTCACCTCGTGTCTCTGGGCCGCGCTGGCGCAGCTGTATGGTGCTCGATTACAGCAGACCACCGCCTATCATCCCCAAGCCAACGGGATGGTTGAGCGTTTCCATCGGCAGCTGAAGGCGTCCCTCTGTGCTCGCCTGACTGGCTACGATTGGGCTGACCAGCTGCCTTGGGTCCTCCTCGGCATCCGTACGGCCCCGCGGGCGGAACTGGGCACATCTTCGGCCGAGCTCGTCTACGGTTCGCCCCTGCGGGTGCCGGGCGATATTCTCCCTTCCATTCCCGCCTTGCCGCCATCCGTCACGTCAGTCTTGGGCTCCCTCCGGGAACGGGTGGGTTCTCTGGCTCCAGTCCCCACCTCTAGTCACGGAAGCACAGCAGTTCACGTTCCTTCGGAATTGCGGAGCTGTGATTTCGTGTTTCTTCGGAAAGATTGCCACCGTCCCCCTCTGCAGCCGGTTTACCAGGGCCCGTTCCAGGTGCTCAAAAGAGGGACTGTAACCTTCACCTTGCAGGTAGGAAATCGTCAGGAGCTGGTTTCAGTGTCCCGTCTTAAGCCGGCCCATTTAGACCAGGACCTCCCCGTGTCGGTGGCTCAGCCGCCGCGCCGGGGCCGGCCTGTGGCTGCTCGACTGGTCCCGTCAGCGGCGCCCAGTTTACCACCTTTTGGGCCTCCGCCGCCTATGGTTGGTCCCGGGCTGCCGTTGTTTATCAAGTGCCCCACGTCACCGGCACCCGCCGCTCCGGTGAACCTCCCATCGCCTCCAGCGGCGGCGTCCCCCCCGCCTCCTGTCACACTGGGGGTATCGGTTTCCCCTATCCGTACACGTTCTGGGCGGGAGGTTCGGCCGCCCGTGAGGTATGGTTTCGAGGGTTCTGGGGGGGGTCATGTAGGGACATAGGGATTGGCCAGGTAATAGAACCCTCGGATTGGATTACGGTCATGGGTTAAGGAAGCGCGGGGTATTTAAATGCTTGGCGCCAAACCAGATTAGAGATTAGATTATTAAGTAAAGTAGTGTTTGTCCAGGAAGAAGTCAGTCGCGTTTGTTACGGGTTTTGATACTAATAAAGGATTCCAATAAAACCACTCGTCTGGTCTCACTACAGTCTAGTATTCAATGAACATTGATGTATATGTTGTAAACTTTCATCCCATATATCTTGCATTATAAATTGATTCAATTCGTCCTCCCATGCTCGTCTATAAGATTCTGATGACGGAATGTCAATGTCAAGGAGAATATTGTAAATAAAAGATATTAATTTATTTGAGTTATAATGTCGATTCAGGCATACATCAAGTGTTTCTGGACCTCTAAACTTATATTCTTGCATGTGTGATTTTACATAATCTCTAAGTTGTAAATATCTAAAATAATTATTAACATGTAATCCATACTTCTGCTGTAACTCCTGAAACGAAAGAAAAGTTCCCTTATGATAAAGATCTCCCACCCTTTTGATTCCATAACTTTTCCATTGAGCAAAGCCTCTATCTAAGACAGACGGTTTAAAAGAAGGATTATTCGCAATAGGAAGGAAAACAGATAATTTACTCAATTTTAACGTAAGCTTTAATTGTTTCCAGGTACGGATAACACTATGTATAATGGGATTACCTCCATATGTTTTTTTATTTAAATTTATTGGAGCTAAGAGGATCGCACCAATATCGAATGGTAAACAATCCTCTTTCTCCATCTTTAACCAATCCGGTTGTTGATCAGAATCATCCAACCAGCAGGTTATATTTTTAATATTAACCGCCCAATAATAAAATAAAAAGTTAGGTAAAGCAATTCCTCCATTAATTTTAGACTTACATAAGTGTCTTTTATTTATTCTATGAGTCTTGTAGTCCCAAATAAAATTAGTAACAATTGAATCAATTTAAAAAAAAAACTTTTTTGGAAGGTAGATCGGAATTGCTTGAAATAAGTATAGTAGCTGTGGAAGAAAGATCATCTTTATAGCATTACTACGACCAACTAATGATATAGGAAGTGTTTTCCAAAATTGGATATTTCTGTGTAATTTAGCAAGTAAAGGAGGAAAATTTGATTTAAATAAAGAAGTATATTTCCTAGTCACGCAAATTATAAGATATTTAAACTTTTCATAGGCAATTTTAAAAGGAAATTGTTGAAGTATGGCCGGATTATGCTCCATTATTGGCATAATTTCACTTTTATACCAGTTAATTCTATAACCTGAAAATGAACCAAATTGAGTTATGAGATTTAATAAATTCGGAATGCTAATTTCTGGCTTTGTAATATATATTAATACATCATCCGCATATAAAGAAATTTTATTGGTTGTATGTTTAGTGTTGTAGCCATAAATATCTGAATTTGATCTAATACTCTCAGCAAGTGGTTCTATAATAAGGGCAAATAAAAGTGGTGATAGTGGACATCCTTGTCTACAACCCCTAGCTAAATGAAATTTAGATGACAGCATTTGATTAGTTAATATTCTAGCTGTTGGGGATGTATATAAAAGTTTCACCCATGCACAAAAATTTTCACCTAGTTGAAATTTTTCCATCACTGAGAAAAGATAGGGCCATTCTACTTGATCAAATGCTTTTTCAGCATCTAGCGAGATGATTGCTAAATCTTCATTTAATAGTCTATTTGAATAAATTATATTAAACAAGCGTCTCAAGTTGAAAAATGAATATCGTTTGGCTATAAAGCCTGATTGATCGGGGTGTATCAATTTGTCTATAACTAGACTTAATCTCTGAGCTAAGATTTTCGCTAATATCTTCTGATCAGTATTTAAAAGAGCTATCGCCCTATACGAACCAGGGTCTTCAGAATCCTTATCTTTTTTAGGAATGAGGATTATTGTTGATTCAGTCAGAGTTTGTGGCAATCTCTGTTGTTTAAAGGCGTGACTATATACAGTTTGCAAACGTGGAGAGATCAACCCACTGAATTTTTTATAAAATTCATTATTTAAGCCATCAGGGCCAGGAGTCTTCCCATTTTTCATGGATTTAATAGTCTCTTCAACGTCTTTCATAGTTATTTCTGCGCCCAGTAAATTTCTATCACTCACATTCAAACCAGGAAGGTTACATTCCTGCAAAAACTTTTGCATCTGCGCAGAAGTATCTGTCATTTTTGATGAATATAATGACTGATAAAATTGCAAAAATCTCTGATTAATATCCTTAGGTAGTTTAAGCAAATCTCCATTTTCTGATCTAATTTTATGAATTGTAGAATCATCTTCTAATTTACGGAGTTGACGTGCTAGCAATTTCTGTGGTTTATCTCCAAATTCAAAATGTTTTTGTTTAGTATATTGAAAAAGCCTTAAAATATGAGCTGAAAGGATATAATTTAACTTATATTTGAGAACTGCAATTTTATTATGTATTTCAATAGAGGGAGCGATGGCATTTGTTATGTCTAACTGTCTTATCTGACTTTCCAGGTCATTCTGTTCAGCTCGGTTCTTCTTGTTTTGAGACGCTTGAAAAGCAATAATACATCCTCTCACAAACGCTTTAAATGTTTCCCAAAGCAGGGACGCAGGTGTTTCAGGAAGGTCATTTGCATTAAAAAAAATCTCAAATTGCGATTTAAGATAGTCATAACATGCTTTTTCATTTAAGATTTGCGGATTAAATCTCCAATTAGTCTGTTTCCCCGTTACTCCTTGGAGTTTTACCCTAAATGTTAAAGGGGCATGATCGGATATAATCAGGTATATACAGGTATGTAGGTTAATTGGCTGGGTAAATGTAAAAAAAAAAAAAATTGTCCCTAGTGGGTGTAGGATAGTGTTAATGTACGGGGATCGCTGGGCGGCACGGACTTGGAGGGCCGAAAAGGCCTGTTTCCGGCTGTAGATATATGATATGATATGATAATAATATTATGATATTTTGAATTATACGTATAAGGAATAAGTTTGGAGTCCACCAAGAAATAATCAATTCTTGAATAAGTTTTATGCACAGGTGAATAAAATGAATACTCTCGGCCTGAAGGATTATCAATCCTCCAAACATCTTTTATATTTGCATTATTTATATAAGAGTTTAATAATTCACACGATTTTGGATTTTGTTTTCCTTTGAGTTGAAGATCTATCCAAATAAGGATCTAATGTACAATTTAAATCTCCTCCAATTATCAAGTTATATTGTCCAAATTCTGGAATGGTATTAAATATATTTTTTAAAAATAACGGATTATCAAAATTTGGTGCGTAGACATTCACCAATATCAATTTTGTAGAATATAGTTCTCCCACTAATATAACATATCTACCTTCAGTGTCGACTATAGAGGAAGTATTTATAAATGGTATACCCTTACGAATTAAAATAGCAACACCTCTTGATTTAAAGGGAAACGATGAGTGAAATACTTTATCAATCCATTTGCCTTTCAGTCTATTATGTGCTACATTTTTTAGATGAGTTTCCTGAAGGAACATTATGTCTGCATCAATAGATTTTAAATGTGAAAGTACTTTACCTCTTTTAATTGGTTCATTAACACCCTTGACATTCCAACTACAAAATGTAATACCTTTAACCCCTGTTTTCCTAATAGAATCTTACATCTTAACCGATAAATGGTCTATAATAAAGCAAATGGTCTGGCACCCGGACTACAACATTTTTCTTGAATGAGGGGTGGATGATCTTTTGTACAGCGTAGAGTGCCTCCCGGAAATATCTCCCTAAAGTATATAATTTCTGAAAAATGACATGATAATAAAAGTTAAATCTAAAAAAAAAATCAATATATAAAAGGTTAAAAGAGTGCAGGAAAAAAGAAGAGACAACTAAAACTACAACTACAATTAGTGCAGTTAGTGTTAGCCACCCTAAGGTGGCAAAAAATCTAAGGACTTCCGTTAGATGTAAAAAAAAATTAATACTAGCTCCGTTTTTTAACACAGTTATTTTTTTTTCTTCCGGTTTTAAAATATATATATTTTTAGAAGCAAGGGGAAATAAACAGGACAGGCCCAAAGGAATTTAATCCAAAATAGGCCAGTTTTCCCCCCTAGGGTGTATTAGTTAAATGTTAAAAGTAAAATTTACATGAGTCAAGTGTTACTTGAACTTCTTATTGGTAGTGATTAATAATATTTTTTTATTAATAGTAGTTAATAAAGATTAATAGTCATATAGCTTATTCACTGGTCTTGGAACTTTAAATTATAACGCCTTATAGCCCAATCAGTTCTCTGCCAGTAATTACAGCCGTGGAGTGGTATTCATCCCTTCAGCGAGTTTTCAATCTCTCGGGCGAATTCGAATGCTTTAATGTGATCAGTATAAAAGGTTTCTGTCTGCTTGTAGGTGACTCGCAGTTTGGCCGGGTACAACATTCCGAATCTGAGCGATGGGATCTTCCTCAGAATTGATCTTGTCTCATTAAAAAGTGCTCTTTTCTTAACCACCTCACCAGGATAATCTCTAAAAATACGGATATTGTCGCCTTGGAATGATAAGTTTCTGTTGATAGCGATTCTTGACAGAATATCTTCTAAGACGTGAGAGTAGTGTACCTTTAATATCAGGTGCCTTGGGGGAGCGCCAGCAACTGGCCGAGCTCTCAGTGCTCTGTGGGCTCGATCCAGCAAAGATTTTGTGTCCAGTTTCAAAACATCCCGTAGGAGTTCAGCAGTGAAATCACAGAGGTTTTTATCTTTCTCTTGGCCTTCTTTAACTCCAACAATCCTTAGGTTCTGACGTTTAGAGCGACCCTCTAAGTCAACGCATTTCTCGGTTACTTTCGCTAGTAGATCAGATAGGCGTTGAGTCTCCGTTAATACCCTTTTTGTTGTTTCAGCGCTTGTCTCAGCTAGAACTTCCAACTCGCGTATAGCCTCGTCATGTTGATGTACCGTAGTAGTAATATGCTCCAACTTACTGGTAAAGTCGGAATCCAGCTTTTGTAGTTTAGAGTTTACTTCCACCATATGTTCGTTCATACTATCACATATTTCTTTCTTCACTGATGATAACTTCTCACTGATGATAGTTGATATTTCTCCCTTCAATCCTTTCAACGATATTAATTCATCTTTCATTTCCTAAAAATCATCCTTCATACTTGAAAGCTCCTCACCAACTATGGTTCGAAATTCCTCCAATCCAATTTTTTTAGGCTGTGGCTTTCGGGACTGTTTGGGAATTTCTTCTTGGGTCGGCATTGGAATTGAGGCTGAGACTGAGGCTGAGGCTGATGCTTCCATCTGACCTGATTCCTCTTCCGGCAGCCTGGCCTTGCCAACTCGTTTTGCAGCAGTTTTTAACGGGGGAGTGCGACTTATCGACATATAAACGGTAGGAGTCACGGTCTAATGACTTCACTCACCCTTCGTTGAAAGTTATCGACAAATTGCAGTGGACCCGTCCCGTTCTTTCCCCTTTAAGATCGGATTTTCTTCGGAGCTAGTTGACGCGTGGCTTTATCAGAGCATAGCGCCACCGGAAGATCATTTAAAACTCTTAATTGTAATTTGTTTATTTGAGATGTTTCAGTCTCAAAAAGCAAAAAAAAAGTTTGAAATATGGTCAAGCCTTTTATTGGTATCATTTGTAAACACGTACCCCAGATTGGTGTATTAATTCATCAGACTGGCAGTATTAAGCTAAACCCCAACCTCTGTAAATTTGGATGATGATTTGGGTTTTAATTCTTTTTGATATCTGTAGCATATTTGTGTGAAAGCTTAACACCTTTTCTTAATGGGGCAAGTAGTAACATCAGAACGTTGCCTTTTATCAAAGCATGACTGTCAAAGACACAATCTGGTAAGCTTTGCAACACCGGGTAATTTGAAATTATTTGCCATTACATTTATTCTATAGCTTGTTGGTCCATTGAAATTTTCCACTTTCTTTTCTCTTGGGTTTCATGTTGATTGCGGAGAGAAAAAATGTAAATTTGGTTTTTGATGGTTGATTGTATTTTAACAGAGTTAAAATTAACTCAGAGAAAATTAACAGAGTTAGCCTGCTGCATGAACACTTCCTCCCACAATTGATTTTATTTCTTTTTACTTCATTAAAGCAGAATAAAAAAACATAATTTTCAAAATGTGACTGCTTCCACTGGAGAAAAAAGGGGATAAGTGATAGTGATAGACACTTAAAATGGCGGCGCTGCCCTAGCCAATTGTAGTTGTGATGTGGTGTTTTTGTGTTTGTGTACTATGTGTGTATGTGGGGGGGAGGGGGGGAACTGTAACATTGTAAATATGTGTCCCTTCCGAACGGAGACCCGACCTTTGTTTTCTGGGCCGTGTCTCCGTTCCTGCTGCGGCCTACCATCGGCCCAACTCCTGGAGCTGTCGGCCTCCAGGGCTCTGGTTCGCAGAGCCCGCGGATCGGACTTACCATCACCGGAGCCGGCCGTCTTCGGAGGCTGCGGGTGCGGCTGCGACTCGCCTTAGGCTCGGGCCGCGTGGATGCCGACATCGGGAGCTCCGGCAGCGGCAGCGTGTTCGCCCGCCCCGGATCGCGGGGCTTGGGTCGAGGACATTTCACCGTCCGGCGCGGCCTAAGATGGCCGCGGGATATTTCTCTGCTGGGCGGGGGCTTCAATGTCGGGAGCCACGACCGCCCCGACGTGCAACAACAGCGGCAGCGACAGCGTGTTCGCCCACCCCGGATCGGACTTATCATCAGCGGAGCCGGCCGTCTTCGGAGGCTGCGGGAGCGGCTGCGACGCGCCTTAGGCTTGGCCCGCTGTGGACCGTCCGGTGCGGCCTGCAACCACAACAACCTGACTGCGGGCGAGGACAGCAGGAGAAGGGAAAGACATTGTGGCCTTCCATCACAGTGAGGAGAGAGAGGACTGGAGGAGACTCACTGTGATGGATGTTTCTTTGATGGATGTTTCTTTTTTTGTGTGTTTTTGGGGTTGGGTAATTTGAGTGCCTATTTAATGCTTTTATTGTTGGACTGTGTTTTTGGGGGTTTTGGGGTTGTGTAATTTGAATGCATATTTAATGCTTTTATTGTTGGGCTGTGTTTTGGGGGGTTTTGGGGTTGTGTAATTTGAATGCCTATTTAATGCTTTTATTGTTGGACTGTGTTTTGGGGGTTTTTTGGGGTTGTGTAATTTTAATGCTTATTTAATGCTTTTATTGTTGGACTGTGGGTGACTGAATTTCGTCCAATATTGGATGACAAATAAAGCTATCTTGAATCTTGAATCTTGAATCTTGAATAGAGGTTAAGAATTTTAATTTGATGGAGATCATTTGTCCATACTGAAGGTAACAGTTACTGCCAGAGTCCATTTTTGGCTACCACAGGTGAGATTCATAGATTTTACAATCAGTTGAAGATGTGGACCATTTATCCTATTTAATGTTATTAATTGTGCACTTAAACTAAAATTGTTCACCTCAACATTATACTTTATGCTGTAGGTAGACACAAAATGCTGGAGTAACTCAGCGGGTCAGGCAGCATCTCAGGAGAGAAGGAATGGTCTGAAGAAGGGTCTCGACCCAAAACGTCACCCATTCCTTCTCTCCTGAGATGCTGCCTGACCCGCTGAGTCACTCCAGCATTTTGTGTCTACATTTGATTTAAACCAGCATCTACAGTTATTTTCCTACTTTATGCTGTGTTATCTTGGATCAAGGGGGCTTTTACAGTGTGGTGATTAGAGATTTTGTACTACAAATTCAATTGGGTGGAACCTGCTGACATTTACAGAAAGGAGATTGGGAACGTGTAGACTCAGTGCTCATGGAATAAGACAGTATGGAGTTCAGCCATTTGATCTATTTTCTGGATGCTGGATCTTTGAAATATAGTTAGCTTCACTCCTTTTCCCAAATAGGCTTGGTTTTCTTTTCTTCCTATATTTTGTTCAAAAATAACTTTGACAAGGTATGATCAAATCTGCTTCCATCATCATACATTCAGACAATTTATTCAGATGACAGCAACTTATTGTATAAAGTACACTCTTTCCCTCAGGTCTCTGAACCAATTATTCTACGTATGACCTTTGGAAACTGATTCTTGTGCCACTGCAATTAGTTGTTCCTTATTTTCTTTACAAAAAATCTGACATGATCTTGGATACCTACTGGTTCTCTCTCAAATCTGCATACAATTGAAAGGTTGAATTTATTTTCAAAGAATCATTTTGGATGCTCACTTTCTTCATTGAAGTTCTACGCTGATAATTTGTTAGCTGTATTGTGTATTTCCTATTTCCTTTTGGATTGTATTAATTCTCTTGATGGGTCGTCATTATTTCCTTGCTTCTCCCCTAGATTTTATTTCTGCAAACAATTTCAATCTGGATTTAATTGTTGCTCCTGTAATTCAGTTCCCCTGCCCCCTTGTCACCCCTGTGAATTTGTTACACCCTGAATTTATTGCACCTCAACCTCGCTTCCTCTTGCATTTTATATTATTCCTATAACTTAACCTTCTTGGATTTCATCACTCCTGAACCTTTGTTCGGCTCCTGATTTCATTTAACTCCCATTTCCTTACTATGACAAAATGATCCCAAATGCTTTGCTGTAAGGCTATCAAACAAAATGTAACATGCAATTCATAAAAGATTTTAGGTTAGATGACCAAGGGCTTTGTTACAGAGGTAGATGTTAAGAAAAGAGAAGTTGGAAAATTGAGTTATAACAGGGAGGCAATTCGAGATCTTATGATATTGGTTAAAGAAGGTAAACATTCCAAGATGGAGAAATAACTTCAACAGTGAGCGAGACGGATGAATTGAAGGAGTGTGGACTTCAGTCGTGGAAGGAATGGGACAATGAATTAACCTGAATTTATGGCAATTTATATTTGCTTTTTAGCAATTTTGGGGGATATAAATATTGCTGGTCAGATCAGAAATTACAGCAGCCTCTCTCTACCTGATGCATGCTTGCTTCTTTCTTGTGACCATGTCATTAATATCTCAGATTCCTACTCCTGCCAGCCCCCTGTCCTCCACTTTAACAAGAACATGTAGACATTTTTCTCTCGCTAGCTCACTTTTAAAAGCCTCCCACGTGTCAGACATCTGTTTACCCACAAGCAATCTACTCCAATCAACTTTAAGATATCGTTTGAAATGCTACAGTTCCAGTGAAGAGACTCCTTCAGTGCTGGTGACAATTGAGGAATTGGTGTTGCTCCGAGGGAAATCTGCAAGTGACAGGGCTCTCAGATGCCTGCTACTTATGTCCTCTTTGTTGAGAGAGATTACAGGTTTGTGAAATGCTATTGGGCTGATCTCAGCAAGTAAATGCAGTAAATCCTATAAAAGACACATGTCATAGCCACTATTTATTGATGGAGAAGGGGTGGCAATTAAGTAGGTTGCATTGGCCTGGATTATATCAAGGGGCATCTTGGTCTCCACAGATGAGTTGAGGTGAAGGATCTGTTTCTGTGTTGTATGACTCCATGCCTATTACTCCCCAACTGCCTGCTGGATGTCCCTTGGATTCTTCTTGGTTTGGAGTTTGCATGAAATTATTTGGACCATTGTTTAAGATGGTACCATTCTGAGAGTAGTGTTTGCACACACAGCAGAAGTAATCAGGCTTCAATAACCCAGGGACATCAGCATGCATAGTGTTTTGGCGAATTTAGGAATCCTGTGCTCTTGTTTTTGCGCTGAATCTGAATATATATAATTCTCAGTCAAGCTTTTTGCAAAATTTTCCAATGCTTTATCATCAGAGAATGGTATTGTTTGCCTGTAACTGTCAAGATAATACCTACCTGAAGCATTCTTTCCCTTCCAAGAAACCATATGAGATGATATCGGCTTCATTTGTTGCTGAATCAAGTTATAGAGTTGTACAGCGTGGAAACAGTCCTTTCGGCCCAACTTGCCCATGCCAACCAACATTCCCCATCTACTCTACTCCCACCTGCTTGTAGTTGGCCCATATTTTTCTAAACTGATCCTATCCATGTACCTATCTAACAAAGAGTCATAGTATCATACAGTGTGGAAACAGGCCAATCTTATTGTGTAAGCTAATAATTTTGTACAAAGAGGAAGGAGTCATGCACTTTAACATCTGATTAGATTTGACAACATCCAGTCATTGTTGAGAAGAAACAGGCGGTCAAGCAGATCCTGTTCTTCAAAGCCATCTGCTTCATAAGACCATGACATGGGAACAGCATTTGGCCATTTGGCCAATCGAGTCTGCTCCGCTTGTCGATCATGGCTGATCTATTTTTCCCTCTGAACTCCTGTAACCTTTGACACCCATACTGATCAAGAACCTGTCAATCTCTGCTTTAAAAATGTCCAATGGCATGGCCTCCTCAGCTATCTGGGGGGAATGAATTCCATAGGTTCACCATACTCTGACTAAAGAATATCCTTCTCATTCCCACTAAAGATATGTCCTTTTATTCAGAGGCTGTGCCTTCTGGTCTTAGATTCTCTCCCACTCCTGTATCTGTGCCATTCATTATTTGGGAGGTTTCAATAAGATTCCCTCTCAATCCCATTCTCCTGCCTTCTCCCTGTAATGAGTATAGGCCTGTACTCGCTGGAGTTTAGAAGGATGAACAGCCTCATTGAAACTTACTGAAAGGCCTGGATCGAGTGGATGTGGAGAGGATGTTTTCACGAGTGGGAGAGTCTAGGACCAGAAGGCACAACTTCAGAATAAAAGGACATACCTTTAGCAAGGAGATGAAGTGGAATTTCTGTTGAAGTGTTGAGTATTGAAGTGGAGTTCTGGTCACCCCCATTACAGGAAGGATATGGAGGCTTTGGAGAGGGCACAGAGGAGGTTTACCAGACTGCTGCCTGGATTAGAGAATTAGAGGGTTTCAGCTACAAGGATAGGTTGGATAAACTTGGGTTGTTTTCTCTGGAATGTCGAAGGTTGAGGGGAGACTTGATAGAAGTATATGGTAGATAGTCAAAACATTTTTCCCAGGGTGGAAATGTCCAACACTAGAGGGCTTAGCTATAAGATGAGGGGGGGAAATGTTTAATTGAAAGGCGTGGGGAAAGTTTTTTACACAGACAGAATGCATTGCCTGGGGTTGTGGTGGATGCAGATATGATAGTGACATTTAAGAGGTTTTTACATAAGCACATGGAGTGTAATGGAGGGATATGGATCACATGCAGATGAGATCAGTTTAACTTGGCATCATGTTCATAAAAGTAACACTAGCAAATTTAAAAGTAACACTAGCAAATTTAAAAGTAACACTAGCAAATTTGCAGATGACAGCTGGGTGGCAATGTGAACTGTGAAGCGGATTTTAGGAGGTTGCAGGGTGACTTGGACAGGGTTGAGTGAGATGGCAGATGCAGTATAATGTAGATAAATGTGAGGTTGTCCACCTTTGGCGGCAAAAACAAGGAGGCAGATTATTATCTCAATGGTGTCAGATTAGGTAAAAGGGAAGTGCAACGCAACCTGGGTAGCCTTGTACACCAGTCACTGAAAGTAAACATGCAGGTACAGCAGGCAGTGAAAAAAGCTAATGGCATGTTGGCCTTCATAACGAGAGGATTTGAGTATAGGAGTAAAGAGGTCCTTCTACAATTGTATAGGGCCCTGGTGAGACCAATCTGGAGTATTGTGTGCAGTTTTGGTCTCCCAATTTGAGGAAGGACATCCTTGCTATTGAGGGAGTGCAGCGTAGGTTCACGAGGTTAATGCCCGGGATGGCGGGACTGTCATTTGAGGAAAGATTGGAAAGACTGGGCTTTTATTCACTGGAATTTAGATGAGAGGGGATCTTATAGAAACGTATATAATTCTAAAAGGACTGGACAAGCTAGATGCAGGAAAAATGTCCCCAATGTTGGGGGACTCCAGAACCAGGGGCCACAGTCTAAGAATAAAGGGGAGGCCATTTAAACCTGAGGTGAAAAAAAACTTTTTCACCCAGAGAGTTGTGAATTTGTGGAATTCTCTGCCACAGAATGAAGTGTAGGCCAATTCACTGGATGAATTTAAAAGAGCGTTAGATAAAGCTCTAGGAGCTGGCAGAATCAAGGGATATGGGAGAAGGCAGGCTCAGGTTACTGATTATGGATGATCAGCCATGATCACAATGAATGGCGGTGCTGGCTCGAAGGGCCAAATGGCCTCCTGCACCTATTTTCTATGTTTCTATGTTCGGCACAAACATTGTGGGCCACAGGGCCTGTTCCTGCACTATACTCTTGTATGTTCCATGTTCTAAATGAGGGCAAATGGAACCAGCTTTTTGATTGACATAGACTAGTTGTGTCAAAGGGTCTGTTTTCGTGCTGTTTGACTGACTATATCACAACTGTTAAGAGAAATTAAGGAAGAAGATGGAGTGATGCATTGCAATGATGGACCACATTGAATCTCACAACTGGGTCTCTTGGCAAGTTGTTTTGCAAGATCACCTGCAGTGCAAGCTCTGCCATGTTGACATCAGCTTAAAAGCAAGCCGGGGGTTTCCGGAGGTTTTTCAAAATAATTTATGATACATTAAACATGGTTTGTAATTTTAAAAAAAGTCCTCATTGAGCACCAGCATTAAGTATCCTGTTTACACACCTTGACAAACAGAATTAAAAGAGAACAATTCTCTGAAAACAGATAAAGACATTTCTGCAAATATCCAATTTGTTCTCTTCATTATTATTGCACGCAAATTCCTGAACATGAGCTGTGCAATGAAAAAGCAAGCTACATACATAAGAATATCAGAATGTGTGGATGAAGATTGCCTCTCAAACCTCTTCCATCATTCAGCAAAATCGTAGCTGATCCAATCCCGGCCTCAACAGATTCCTGCCCTCTCTTTACATCGACTGGAAAACTTTAGAAGGATATGGGCCAAACGCGGGCAAGTGACACTCGTGTAGAGGGGGCAGCTTGGTCTTTATGGGTACATTGGGCCTAAGAGCCTGTTTCCGTGCTGGATGACTCAACAACGTGGAAGTGTATGCATGCAATTAACGGGAAAGAGAGTGCCGGAAAGGTCACGTTTAAACTAATATGGCAGGGTGATAGGAACCAATGCAGGGAGACAGAGGGCCTTAAAATGAGGGCAGAAGCAAAAGGTAGAAGGGAGAAAAGAAAAACAAACCTGAAAGCTTTGTGCCTTAATGCGAGAAGCATTCGTAATAAGGTGGATGAATTGAATGCGCAGTTAGTTATTAACAGATATGGTATAGTTGGGATTATGGAGACATGGCTCCAGGGAGACCAAGGCTTGGAGCTCAATATGCAGGGGTATTCAATATTTGGGAAGGATAGACAGAAAGGAAGAGGAGGTGGGGTGGCATTGCTGGTTAAAGAGGAGATTAATGCAATGGTAAGGGGAGACATTAGCTTGGATGCTGTAGAATATGTATGGGTAGAACTGTGAAATAGCCAAGGGCAGGAAATGCTTGTTGGAGTTGTGTACACACCACCAAACCAAGTTTGCGGATGACACAAAGCTGGGTGGTAGTGTGAGCTGCGAGGAGGATGCTATGAGGCTGCAGGGATAGGTTGGGTGAGTGGGCAGATGCATGGCAGATGCAGTATAATATGGATAAATCTGAGGTTATCCACTTTGGTGGCAAGAACAAGATGGCAGATTATGATCTGAATGGTGTCAGATTAGGAAAAGGGGAGGTGCAACCAGACCTAGGTGTCCTTCTACATCAGTCACTGAAAGTACGCATGCAAGTACAGCAGGCAGTGAAGAAAGCAAATGGCATGTTGGCCTTCAAAGCGCGAGGATTTGAGTATAGGAGCAAGGAGGTCCTACTGCAGTTGTACAGGGCCCTGGTGAGACCACACCTGGAGTATTGTGTGTACATTTGGTCTCCTAATTTGAGGAAGGACATTCTTGCTACTGAGGGAATGCAGCGTTGGTTCACCAGGTTAATTCCCGGGATGGCGAGACTGACATATGATGAAAGAATGGATCGACTGGGCTTCTATTCACTGGAATTTAGAAGGATGAGAGGGGATCTTATAGAATCATATGAAATTCTTAAGGGATTGGACAGGCTAGATGCAGGAAATAAGAGTCCAGAACCATAGGTCACAGTTTAAGAATAAGGGGTAGGCCATTTAAGACTGAGATGAGGAAAAACTTTTTCAGCCAGAGAGTTGTGAATCTGTGGAATTCTCTGCCACAGAAGGCAGTGGAGGCCAATGGACTGGATGTATTCAAGAGAGAATTAGATATAGCTCTTAGGGCTAATGGAATCAAGGGATATGAGGAGAAAGCAGGATCAGGGTACTGATTCTGGATGATCAGCCATGTTCAAATTGAGTGGCTCAATTGGCTCGAACCTACTTTCTATGTTTCTCTGACATTCATATAGATCAATTGCTGGTCAATCTCTGCCTTGAATATATTCAATGACTCTCCTGCCCTCTCTGAAGTAAAAAATTACACAGAGCCACTGAGGGAAGAAATTGCTCTTCATCTCCATATTAAATGGACAAACATTAATTTTGAAATGATGCCCATCTAACTCAAGATACGTTCACCATTTGGGTGCATCCCTGCAGCATACACCCTGTTAATTCCATTGGAATCTTACGGTACATGTTTCAATCAGAGCTTCAACGTTTCTTCCTTGATTAATCCTTTTATCTTGGGAAACAACACAATGAATATTATTTGCACTGCCTCCATTGAAGTATCCTTAAATATGGAAACACAATTGTCCATCATACTCCAGGTGTGGATTACCAACAGCCTCTAAGCTTCCTTACTTTTATACTCCGACCCTCCCTTGCCCTGGCTTCATTGAAGGCCAACATTGCATTAGCCTTTCTAATTACCTATTTTTGTATCTGTATGAAAATCCTTTATAATTCATGTACTACGATTCCATAAATTCTGTTGAGCCATAATATTTTCTCGCATTGTTCCTTTTAAATAATTTGCTTTTTAATTCTTCCTTCCAAAGTGAAATTCCTCACGTTATCGCAACATTATACCCCATCTTCCAACTTCATGGCATGAATGTGTGTGTAAAACTATTATTGCATTGACATATCTGATAAAGACTGCTTAATTCGGCCTACGGATTTCATCATTCATGCTGGCACTTCAATCAAAGAATAATTAGTGTGATTGGTGATTGTGATTGTGAATTTTTGATAAGTGTGCCTCTGTGTAAGTATTGATTTTCTGAATCCTCAGTAATTGCACTTCAAATGTTTTGCATGGGAAGGAGAATCATCAGGTGCTGAGCATCAGTTTGGGAATGCACATTTCCTCTCAAGTGTAGATGGAGTCCATGGAAGGGAGGTTGGTTTACGTGATGATCTTGGCTTTGTCCATGACTCTCTGCAATTTCTTGCGGACTTGAACGGAGCTGTTCCCAAACCATGCTGTGATGCATCCTGATAAAATGTTTTCTATGACGCATCTGTAGAAGTTGGTGAGGATTATTGGGGACATGCCGAATTTCCTAAGCCTTCTAAGGAAGTAGAGGGGTTGGTGTACTTTCTTAGCCATTATATCGATGTGGCTGGTCCAATGCAAATTTCTGGTGATATTTATTCTTAAGAACTTGAAGCTTTCGACTATCTCTACTTCGGCACCTTCAATGTATACCAGGGTGTGTGTACTGCTTCGCTTCGTGAATTCAATCACAGTCTCCTTTGTCTTGCTCACATTGAGGGAGACGTTGTTTAGGCACCAGGTTACGAGGTTCTCAATCTCCTTCCTGTACTCCGTCTCTGCATTATTTAAATAGCTGGCTGACTGTGGTGTTGTCTGCAAATTTGTAAATTGAGTCGAATTTTTACTTGGCTGCACAGTCATGAGTGTATAAGGAGTATAGTAGGGGGCAGAAAACTGCGGGGCACCAATGTTGAGAATTATCATGGAGAATGATTTGTAACCTATCCTCGGTGGTCAGTTAGTCAGGAAGTCGAGGATCCAGTTGCAAAGGGAGTGCAATGTCCATGAATTTGGGTTCACCTTCAGGAAGTTTACTCTTGAGTCTAACAGGATGGATGTCATCGTCCTGTTGGCCTTCTGCTCAAAGTGAGCATAGTTTATCAGGGAGGGTTGCACTGGGACTCAAGTTTGTCCCGGTATTGTCTCTTGGCATTCCTGAATCCTCAATAGAGGAATATAGATCTTGTGCAGACAGATTAATTAGTTTAGATTAGCATAAAGGTTCATGCAAACATTGTGGGCCGAATAGACTGTTCCTGTGCTGTAATAATCTAAAATGTTACCAGATTTTATTGAACACAAATTATGAAGTAGATCACTTGAGGACATTTTTACAAAGAATAAACCTAAAATGTATTGTGAAACATACCTTTATTGTAGAATAGATAAGAAGTAGGAAAATGTGGTGAATGGTAGATTCTAATAATGCTGTTAGTGGGGAAATTATTGGGGAAGTACAGTTTATTCTGCAATCAAGATGTAGTGCAGCTAACATAGACAAACAAACTGGTCTTCTGTGGTTCACTTAGCAAGGTTCCATCCCCTCCCCCACCAATACCAACACCCCCTTATCTTGAGGTTTGTCATGATTCACTATAAATGTCATCTGAAAAGAAGTTTGAAATTTCTGTGGGCAAATTAACTTTCTTGAATAGATATTTGTCACAAAGTTTATATATTTGTGGCTGAAAGATACCAATAACCCAATTGAGCTAAATGGGAATGTGCATATTTAGAATCGGCAAGTTTGTCCATCCAGTTTTTGCATTTCACTGAAACAGAGAATATGACATTTCAGTGCAGCAAGCCCCCTAAGGGGCACCGATCTATATAGTATTACCAAACACCGTTCAGGTAAAATTTCCATAGACTTAATCTATAATTCAAACTTTCAAAATCACTCAGAATCCAAACAGATCAGATCAACAAACTAACAACCCCTGTTTGGAACGTGTTGGTTACTTACTTTAGTGTCACACAAAAGACCTGGACAGCAGCTTCAGGCTAGTTACGCTGCTATCATCTACCCTGCCCCTTGGACAACTGTCCATCTGTGTGCTGCAAGCAAAATCCTGCTGATTACCATTGTTAGGAAAGTATTTTACCTCTATCAATTGAAAGAAAAGTGATGCAAGCCTTCATTGCCAGTTATAAAATGGCACATATTCAATGATAACTGCAAACCAGGATCTCCCACCTTCCACTTCAACACAGTCTTTGTCCAAAAATGGACCAAAAAGCTAAATTGTAAAGTGGCATCATGGAGCCCTTGTAAAACATTCCCATCTTGAATGATAACAGGGTGGATGATCAGCCATGATCACAGAGAATGGCGGTGCTGGCGCGAAGGGCCGGATGGCCTACTCCTGCACCTATTGTCTATTGTCTATTGATTGCAGGGTCCAGCATTTAAGAATTGCAGCATTCACAACATCATCATGCATCATCTACATATGGGTTGGGGTTACATTTCAACTCTACCTCCACCTGAGATCACAGAAACCAGTCCTCACATACTATGATTCACACCATATCTTGGAAAATAAAACTACTGAAAGAACTGGGCCCAGACTGAATCCCAGTTATATTTCTGAAGACCTGCACTTCAGCGGTAACTGTGCCTCTATCCAAGCTAGAGTATGGTCCATCCGAAAATGAGGAAACACAAGAGACTGTAGATGCTAGAGTCCGAAGCAAAGTACAATCTGCAGGAGGAATTCAACAGGTCAGGCAACATCTGTGGGGGCAAATGGACAATCAGTGTTTCAGGTCAAGATCCTGCATCTGGACTGAAAGGATGAAAGGGATCAGAACAATTGAAGGGTCTTGACCCACAACTTTGACTGTCCATTTCCTTCCACTGTTGTTACCTGACCCAAGGAGTTCCTACAGCAATTTTGTTTTGTTGAAAATGAGGAAAATTGTTTGAATATATTCTGTTCACATAAAACAGGATAGTTTCATAATTTCATTATAATATTCTCCACATTAAAGCCATTTTGGAGCTGCAATGATTCGAGGAGTTGGCTGTTAATAATGGAGTTGAAGCTTCTACAGTGGCTTTAGTTGTTGTTACACTCCACTTCCAGAATGACCAGATAGAAGGAAAGGGTCCAAAGGTAAGATCTCCTTGGCAGTGGTGGTCATTAGAGACGAGGGAAGAGGACTTTGACAGGAAGACATTCACAAAGAGTCTTCTGGAAACATTCACTTTTGTCTGACATTTAATTACGTGCAAAAGAAGTTGAAGTTTAATCAATCAACTTTCTTCCAAATAGGTGTCAAGAAATTGTCAAGAATGGGGAGCACAAGGAAAAGATTCACTCTCTACCACTCACGAGGCCAATGGCAGCATTTACTCATGCACTCTGAAGCATGTGGCATGTCTTCCAACGAAAACACCACCCTGATCTGGACATGTACTGCCATAATTTGTGTAATCTCATATGTAACATTGAGCTGCATGCATAACGAAACCCTGGGACTTCCTCACGGCATGAACAATAATGGATTAGAAACAAGGCTCCTTCGCAAAGAGTCATATAGGAAAAATAACTAAATGCTGTGACCACACACACATTTACCTTTTTCGATTGATTACAGAATGTTAACATCCCTCTGTTATTAGCCACCTCAGTGTATGCTTGAGCATCGGTCATGAATATCAGCCAAAAGAGCATCCTGTTATTGTCAAAGTCACACACGTGTGATTATCCAATCTTGTGGTGGTCAGCATTGCAGACCCACTTAGGCGATTTTTTTTAGGCAACTGCTGGCGACTGTCATAGTTGTAGCAGGTCGGCGAAAAACCGGCAACAATGTCCTCTACGACAACTCCCTCTACGACAATGTCTACGACAAGCTACAACAACCTACTACCTAGTCGACGTCAAATTACGACAAGCTACTGACAACCAGCGACCTAATCGTCGCGACTTAGGACGTCCACCTACGACCGCGCCTACGACAACCTATGACCACGCAGGCGACAACCTACGACAATTTATATCTACCCGCGACAAGCTACGACAAGCTACAACCCTGTCGGCTGACGTAGGTTGACGTAGGTAGTCGCCAATGGAACTCACCGAAGTCAGCACCAGTGACAACCTACATCACCTGATGACAATCTACGTCACCTGGCGACAACCCACGACAGCACCTATGTCAGGAGATGTCAAGTTACGATCATTGGCATCAAACCAACAGTAGCTGAAATTTTTTTAACATTTCAAAATCCAGTGGTGACCAGAAAAACGCTACGACTCTTTGGAGACTACTCACGACCAATCAGGCGACACCCCGGCGACCGTGTGGCGACAGCCTAGTCGCCTGTAGTCGCCTAAAATATCGCCTAAGTGGGACAGGGGTTTTACAGCGCAGAAACAGGCTTTTGGCCCATCATGTCCATGCTGCCATTTTTGCTCATCAACACTAATCCCATTCACCTGCATTGGGATCGCATCCTTCAATATCTTTCCTATTTAGTTGTCTGTATACATACTTCTTAAACATAGTAATTGTATGCGATCCTACCACCACCTCTGGCAGTGTGTTCCAGATATCAACCACTCTGTGTAAAAAACCTACCCCTCAGATCACCATTAAAATCCTTCCTCTTACCTTAAACAAGTCCCTCTGTGTTTTTGATAGCCCTTCCATAAGAAAAATACTCTATTGACCCTATCTATGCCTCTGATAATCTTACAGGTTATGAGAGGCATGGATAACCTCGCCCTCCTTTGTTCCAGGGAAAACACCTGCAGCCTGTCCAATCTCTCCCCATAACCAGGTCGTCCTGCAATCCAGGCAACAGCCTGGTGAATCTACTCTCTGGCACATGCAAACTAATGGACATCTGCGGACAGTTCTGGACCTAGGCTAAGGATGTCTTCAAATGATGTTGTCTTGCTGTAAGTTGTACCAGTTTGTCTTATCTGTCTGACAAGTAACAGCGATGGTCCTGTCAGATTGACCAGACTAGTGCAATGAATACTGTCATCTCAGATAGGGACTCGATCTCCACAGTGCCACTGTGGTTTAGTCTGGGTGTCAAGAAGGACTTGGAGAGGATGGATTGTTGTCTCCATGCAAAGCCTTGTGCAAGTCTGAAGCTGGATCTTCCCAGCTCAGACATTTAATGTTTGACAATGGCTGCAGTATAAAAATATGCATGCACATCAGCCGATGTCTGTAGCCTGTGCCTTTGGAGTTCCCATCATCCTCTTTAGCAGAATTGGTTTATGACCTTCCATTCATGAAACTGATTTTCAATATACAAGCTGATGTGACTATAACGCACTTGTGCCAGATCATTTATCTCATGTACATTGTGCCTTGAAACCTCTCTCATTGGGAATTATCTGGATCGGAGCTGGTGATTGCACATGTCAGGTGGAGTATCTTTTGAGTCAATGGCCTTATTACCTGGTATTTGTGCAAGCACAATCATGGTGGGAGAAGGGCCATACAAGTCAACAAAGCACAATGCAAGTGCCAGTGCCTTCTTGGTGTATGTTATTTGATGAGATTAAACTTCTAACTTATTTTGCACATAATAAAATGTAATGCACTATATACATCTGAGCTGACAACTCTAGCCATACACCAACAATTTTTATATTTATATCTAACCCTCTCTTATGTAAAGTTTTTTAAGGTAACTGTTATGCAGAAAAATAACAAAAATATTGATAACGTTCTAAGGTATGCTGGAGTAACTCAGCAAGACAGGCAGCATCTTTGGAGAGAAGGAATGGGTGACGTTTCGGGTCGAGACCGTTCAGACTTTTTGGAGGGAAGGAGGAATCACAGAGGGGCAAGCAGTGAGAGAGGATGTTGCTGAACTCTCATCGGAGAGAGGAGAAGAACTTCTTCAAAGTAGACATATCTTGAGGAGATTTTGCAGTGGAGCAGACAAAATATGTAAGAAAGAACTGCAGATGCTGGTTTAAATCGAAGGTAGACACAAAATGCTGGAGTAACTCGGCGGGACAGGCAGCATCTCTGGAGAGAAGGAATGGTGACGTATTCCTACTTCCCGCCGAAAAGTCTGAAGAAGGGTCTTGACCCAAAACATCATCCATTCCTTCTCTCCAGAGATGCTGCCTGTCCTGCTGAGTTACTCCAGCATTTTGTGTCTACCTTCGATTTAAACCAGCATCTACAGTTCTTTCCTACACACTTGATAATGTTCTACCTTATTTTGAATCATTTTAAAACTTATTTTTGAGGATTTAAAGAAAGTTACACAGGTTTGATCTTTTTTTCCGTTGTTTGATCGCAGATACAGCAATTAAGTCGAAATACATTACTGATAAGTTTCTTTACACTTTTTCCATCTGCAAATAATGAAACATTTCATTCATCTTTAATCGTCAAAGAGCTGTGGAAAGTATACATTTTCCTGCTTTATCAAAATATTAAATTTTTATTCATAATAAATGCAACTATGGAAAATATTTGTTGAGAACTTAAGTAACGTTTAGTTAAAATTTCATGAAATGTTGAACCTATGCAAAGATTAATGAATTCAAACACCTGAAGAAATTCACCTTACCTGATGGCAACCCACTCACTAAATTTTATACAAAATTCTTATTCGATGTCACTGAATTTTTTTAAATTGATGGCCAATTAAATGCCATCATGTTAGCATATTGCGAACGTCAGAAACTGATAAGTATCAGCTTGAAAGCAGCACCACATCTCTCCAGACTGTGGTTGTGTTGTAATATTTGTTCTGTAATATTTAAAAATGAAACCTGACAAGGAGCCGATAACATATTCTTCTGTTAAGATTGAGTTTAAGATTTCGCAGAAATTGAATGATATAAAACAGAACAGCAGATGTCTTAGAATACAGGAATCGCCTTATATTCAGGAATAAAACACAAACTGATGAGGATCTCAGTGGGTCAGGCAGCAGTTTGGTTTTGCTCAAGGTTCCAGCATCTGCAATCTCTCGTGTCTCTATATTCGGGAGTGTTTACAAAGATCTGTATGTCCAACCTCTGCAGCCGAATCTAATTTAGTTTAGTTTAGAAATAGCGCACAAACAGGGCCTTCGGCTCTTTATGCTCTTTTTATCAGCATAATCACTGATCTGATAACCATTCTTCAAGTAAACATCCCTGTAAACATTTTGGCTTGTGTATGGTAAGTAAAAGAGACTTTACTAGCATAATGATCCATAATTACTGCTTTACAAACTTTCTGGTTCTAACAAGCTCATTACAAGACTTTGGTCAGGCCACACTTGGAATATTGTATGTGCAATCCTCATTAACATACTACAGAAAGGATCTGGTCAGGCTAGAAAATGCAGAAGAGTTTCACTGGGATTATGTCTGGAATTGAGGGCTTTAGTTACTGAGGGATTGGATAGGCTATGATTGTTCTAACTGGAGTGCAGGAGGCACAGGGTTGACCTTATAGGGATTTACCAAATAAAGAGGTACTTAGATAGGGGAGGTAGTCAGAGTTTTATTTTCCAGGGTAGGGGAGTCTAAAACTGGAGGACATAGGCTTAAGGTGAGAGGGGAGAAATTTAAAGGAAACATGAGTGGCAAGTTTCTCACACAGGTTGGTATATAGAAGGAACTACCAAAGGAGGTGGTAGATGCAGATGCAATTACTGTTTAAAATGCATAGATATATGAATAGGCGAGGAATGGAGAGATATGGGCCAAATGTTTTTAAATGGGATTTGCGTAGAAAGACATCTTGATCGGCATGCACAATTTGGGCTGTAGGGTATGTATGTGCCCTATTTTTAATTATCTGATAATATTAAATTGAACCATCTTCTAAACATGCCTTATACCACCTCATCAAACCAAATCTAAGTACAAAAGCGTTTAACAAAGCAAATGTTTTGTTTTCAAAATTCACGTGGGAGAAAGGTTATCCTATTATGGGGGATGGATGGGGATTTCTGCAAACTTTTTTGACTGTTGTGTCATACTTGAGTTTTAGTGCAAAATGTGACTTCCATGTATGCTCAAAGACAGCTCCCTCAAAGACAGCTCCCCTGTGTTTAGAAACATAGAAAATAGGTGCAGGAGTAGGCCATCGGCCTTTTGTGCCAGCACCGCCATTCAAAATGATCATCCAAAATCAGTACCCTCTTCCTGCTTTCTCCACATATCCCTTGATTTCGTTAGCCCCAAGAGCTATATCTAACTCTCTTGAAAACATCCAGCGAATTGGCCTCCACTACCTTCTGTGGCAGAGAATTTGTGGAGGAAAGTGGACAGTCAATGTTTTGGGTTGAGATATTCATCTAGCACGGAGTCCCTTGTCCATTTGCATCCACAGATACTGCTTGACCTGTTGAGTTCCCCCAGCTGCACTCTATTTTCTGGTTACAGATTCCAGCACCTGCAGTCTCTTCTGCCTCTGTTTTACACATTTGCTGAATGACCATTACACAGACAAAATTAAAACTGGCCATAATTCTTCCAGCTGCTATCATATAATAATGAAATCAGAAATCAGGTATGAAATGTATCTTTGATAGGTTTTTTCAAAAATATTCATGTGGCAAGCAGCTGAAGTCTTTTTGGTTTCCATGAGAGTTTGGATGGCAGTGCAAAATGTGTCGTAGAATCAGCATGATGATGATCCATGCCCACGCCCATGCTAGCAGGCACACACAAAAGGTGCTCATCTATTCATTATTATGATTTCAGCTTCCAGTGAGAGCTGATAGCACTATTTGTCCTAGCGAGCATCCATGCGATTTAGAGTGTTGCACATAATAGCATGATGGTGCAGTCCAGCACTGGTATTGTAGTTGCAGAATTGATCAAAGTCAGCCTGTCCCTTTCTCCACCCGAAGTAAACAACTCTCGTTGCAGCCACTGGGATAGTATCGTGTGGGAGGTGTAAGACAAGCAAAGGCAGGTGTTTAGGATATGTGGAGGAGTGATTAATTGGTGCTTGAATGTATTTTTGGCTTGATTGGCTGGGTAAATAGGATTTATAACGTTGAACTTCAGTTGTGCTCAAGCAGATGTTAGGATAATCAGAAAGTAATGTGGTAATCAGAAGGACGCAGCCCAGACCATCACACAAACCAAACTCCTTCTATTGATTCCATTTAAACCCCACGCTGCCTCGGCGAGGCCAGCAGCATAATGAAGGATGTGTCATACCCTGGCCACTCCCTCTTCTCCCCTCTCCCATCAGGGAAAAGGTACAGAAATATGAAAATGCACACCTTCAGTTTCAGAGACAGTTTTTCCCCCAGCTGTGATCAGGCAACTGAATCACTCTACCACAACCAGAGAGCAGTGCTGAACTACTATCTACCTCATTGGTGACCCTCAGACTATCATTAATCAGATTTTGTTGGCTTTACCTTGCACTAAATGTTATTCCCCTTATGTATATATACGCTGTAAATGGCTCAGTTGTAACCACGTATTATCTTTCTGCTCACTGGATAGCACACAACAAAAGCTTTACCCTGTATCTCGGTACATGTGACAATAAACTAAACTGAACTGGAAATTATTGTGGAATGAGGGATATTTAATTCACCTGAGAAATAGGAATTGCTCTGTTGACATTGAATATCCACCTCTAATTACCTTGCAGAGCTTCTTCTTGAATTCTATAGTGAGCATAGTGAATAGTTTTCACTGTGTGACAATGAGGAACACAGACATATTTCTAAGTTAGGATGGTATGAAACTTTGTGGTAAACAGTTAGTGGTGTTTCCAAGTACTTGTTGCATAGTCCTTCTTATTGTGAAAGGAAATGAGTGTAAAAGACGTCGGTCAGAATTAATGGGAAGTTTCGGTAGCATGTTTTTTTGACAGTTTTTATTGCTTCACTGTTCTGCCAAAGATCGGGTTGCCATTCCAGGAGCGTCTTGGCCTGGATGTGGCCAAAAAATTTGTGTGCTGATGGGCCTTACTGAGGCATGTACATAAACTAATAATCACACTCCAGGTATGTACGTGCCTTGTAAATTCTGCAATGAAAATTTGCAAGATGGCCAAAGTCTGTAGAGGTTCTGCTGCAGCTGCTATGAAGTGATGATTGAGACATGCCACACACCACAACCACAACAGCAGCCACAGAGCCAGGCAAGGAATACTTCCTGTTGCAGCGAATTTGATGATGCTCGTTGATTTATTTGATTTGGTAGATTTCCCAGCAACATGCTGGGGCCAGCAACCTCACCAAGATGTAGTACCCTGCTGCATTAGGAAGGTGACATGCTTCCACTGAGGGAGGAATGTTATTTGCTTATTCTTCGGTAAAGAGAGTCAGGTGGCATTGGACAAGATTTTGAGCTTCTCTACGGTGCAGGTTGTAAGTGGCTCCATCCTTATTTATTTGGAGTCCTCTTCAGATGGGGAGGGTGGTGGGTATGTGGAATGAGCTGGAGAAAGTTGTTGAGGCAGAAACTGTAACTGTAATAACATTTAAAAGGCATGTGGAGAGGGACATGGATAGGAAATGTTTTGAGGGATATGTACTAAAAGAGGGCAGGTGGGACTAGTGTAGATGGGGCACCTTGGTCGGTTTGGACAAGTTGCGCTGAAGAGCCTGTATCCGTGCAAAATGACTCCATGACCTGTCTACCTACCTACCTACCTACCTACCTACCTACCTACCTACCTACCTACCTACCTACCTACCTACCTACCTACCTACCTACCTACCTACCTACCTACCTACCTACCTACCTACCTACCTACCTACCTACCTACCTACCTACCTACCTACCTACCTACCTACCTACCTGTGAGGACTCTGTCCACAAGGATATATGTATGTTCAATGAGAGATATCCTGTCACCTGCTGTAGAATCGAGCAAATCCTGGTGTGTTCACCCAACAGTTCTACTGTCCTGGATGCATGTTCCAGTAACAATGGAGAGTATGCTGGTTCACGATGACTCTCAGTATCCTCTGCAAATTGACAGTCACACAAGTGTGGTCTTTGTCAGTGGCTGTTTGGCTGAGGGAGAAGGATGCAAAGAAGGAGCAAGAGGAAAAATAGAAGAGGAGGAGGTGTAAAGAGGCAAATGATGTTAGAAACTCATTGTTGCTCGATGGTCAAGCAGAAACAGACCCTACCCTGATTTCAGTGTGGAGATATCTGAGCTGATTGCAATGGTTCATATACTCTTTAGTCAGAGTCATAGAGTCATAGAGTGATACTGTGTGGAAACAGATCCCTCGGCCCAAATCACCCACACCGGCCAACAATGTCCCAGCTACACTAGTCCCACTTGCCTGCGCTTGGTCCATATCCCTCCAAACCTGTCCTATCCATGTACCTGTCTAACTGTTTCTTAAACGATGGGATAGTCCCAGCCTCAACTACCCCCTCTGGCATCTTGTTCCATACACCCACCACCCTTTGTGTGAAAAAGTTACTCCTTGGATTCCTATTCAATCTTTCCCCCTTCACCTTGAACCTATGTTCTCTGGTCCTCAATTCCCCTACTCTGGGCAAAAGACTGTGCACCTACCTGATCTATTCCTCTCATGATTTTGTATACGTCTATAAGATCTCCCCTTATCCTCCTGCGCTCCATGGAATAGAGACCCAACCTACTCAACCTCTCCATAGAGCTCACACCCTCTAGTCCTGGCAACATCCTCGTAAATCTTTTCTGAACCCTTTCAAGCTTGTCAATATCTTTCCTATAACATGGTGCCCAGAACTGAACACAATATTCAAAATGCGGTCTCACCAATGTCTCCTACAGCTGCAACATGACCTCCCAACTTCTATACTCAATACTCTGATTGATGAAGGCCAAATTGCCAAAATCCTTTTTGACAACCTTATCTATCTCTGACTCGACCTTCAAGGAACTATGCACCTGTACTCCTAGATTCCTCTGCTGAACAACACTACCCAGAGGCCTATCATTTACTGTGTAGGTCCTGCCCTTGTTCGACGTATCAAAATGCAACACCTCACACTTCTTTAAATTCCATCAACCATTCCTCCTCCACCTGGCCAATCGATCCAGATCTGCTACAATCGTTCACAACCATCCTCACTATCTGCAAAACCACTAACTGTTGTATCATCAGCAAACTTGCTAATCTTGCCCTGTATGTGCTCATCCAAATCATTGATGTAGATGACAAACAGTAACGGGCCCAGCACCGAACCCTGAGGCACACCACTAGTCACAGGCACCTAGTCTGAGAAACAACCTTCCACCATTACCCTCTGCTTCCTTCCATGGAGCCAATTTGCTATCCATTCAGCTATCTCTCCTTGGCTCCCATGCGATCTAACCTTCCAGATCTAACCTACCTTGTCGAACGCCTTACTGAAGTCCATGTACACAACATCTACAGCTCTGCCATCATCAACCTTTTTGGTCACGTCTTCAAAAAAATCAATCAGATTTGTGAGACATGACCTCCCACATATAAAACCATGCTGACTATCCCTAATCAGCACTTGCCCATCCAAATGCCTGTATATCCTATCCCTCAGAATACTCACGTAATTTACTAACAAAGGATGTTAAGCTCACCGGCCTGTAGATCCCAGCATTTTCCCTGCAGCCCTTCTTGAAAAGAGGTAGAACATTTGCCACCCTCCAGTCTTCCGGCACCTCTCCTATATTTAAGGACGACTCGTAAATTTCAACCAGAGTTCCCCCAATTTCCTCTCTAGTTTCCCACAATGTCCTCGGATATATCAGATCAGGCCCTGGAGATTTTTCTACCTTCAAACACGACAATACCAGTATTTCTTCGACAGTAACCCTGACTGCTCTCAAGACACTTCCAGTGACTGCTCTAATTTCCTCCGTCCTACTGTCTTTCTCCTCGGTAAATACAGAGGAGAAATACTCATTTAGGATCTTGCCCATTTCCTGTGGCTCCACACAGAGGTGACCTCTTTGATTCCTGAGAGATCCACTCTCTCTCTAGTTACCCTTTTCCCCCTTATGTATGTATAAAATCTTTTGGGATTGTCCTTAATGCTACCCGCCAAAGCTATCTCCAGGCCCCTTTTTGCCTTTCTGATTTCCTTTTTTAGTATACTCCTTAGTTCTCGAAATTCCTCCAAGGATGCACCTGATCCCAGCTGCCTATACTTGTCCCATGCATCCTTCTTGTTTTTGACTAACGTCTCAATTTCCCTCGTCAGCCAAGCTTCCTTACGTTTGCCTGCTTTGCCCTTCACTCTAATGGGGATGGACACATCCTGAGCTTTCTTCAGTACACTTTTAAAAACATCCCTCTTGGCCGATGTTACTTTTCCCTCAAATAACCTGCTCCAGTCAACTTGAGCGAGACCTCTCATACCCTCAAAGTTGGCCTTACCCCAGTTGAGCATTTTAACATGTGGACCCTCTCTGTCCCTATCCATAACTATCTTAAACCTAATCGACCTGTGGTCACTGGTCCTAAAAGGCCCCTCCACACACACTTCATTAACTTGGCCTTCACAATTTCCCAACACTAGATCCAGTGCTGCCCTTTCACGTGTGGGGGCCACCACATACTGCTTAAGAAAACTCTCCTGAACACTTTTGAGAAATTGCACCCCATCGGAACACTTCACTCTATGATTTTCCCAGTCTATATTGGGAAAGTTAAAATCCCCTACTACAACAACCTTATTTGACCTGCAGCTGTCTGCAATCTCGCAGCACATTTGTTCTTCTAATTCCCGTTGACTATTCAGGGGTCTGTAGTACACCCCCAACAAGGTGATCATCCCTTTCTTGTTCCTCAGCTCCACCCATGTAGCCTCACTAGACGAACCGTTCGTAATGTCACCTCTGAACACAGCCGTGACATCCTCCTGAACCAACAATGCAACCCCGCCTCCTATTTCTCCCTCACCCCTGTCTCTCCTGAAGCTCCTGTACCCTGGAACATTGAGCTGCAAGTCCTGCCCCTCCCTTAACCAGGTTTCAATCATGGCTACCAAATTCCAGTCACTCATACCTATCCATGCCCTAAGCTCATCTGCCTTACCCGTCAGGCCCCTTGCATGAAGATACGTGCAGTTTAAACCAACCCTCCTTCTTCACTCTCTGTCTTTCACCTGCCTATTCTGTCTACTAACCTTTCCCACACCACCCTCCATTGGCGGCACGGTAGCGCAGCGGTAGAGTTGCTGCTTTACAGCGAATGCAGCGCCGGAGACTCGGGTTCGATCCTGACTACGGGTGCTGCACTGTAAGGAGTTTGTACGTTCTCCCCGTGACCTGCGTGGGTTTTCTCCGAGATCTTCGGTTTCCTCCCACACTCCAAAGACGTACAGGTATGTAGGTTAATTGGCTGGGTAAATGTAAAAATTGTCCCTAGTGGGTGTAGGATAGTGTTAATGTACGGGGATCACTGGGCGGCACGGACTTGGAGGGCCGAAAAGGCCTGTTTCCGGCTGTATATATATGATATGATATGATACCAACTTCTAGCCTCTCACGTGCCTCTGTCCTGCCACCCCCCTGCCAATCTAGTTTAAACCTTCCCGTGTAGCATTAGCAAACCTTCCCACTAGGATGTTGGTCCCCCTGCAGTTTAGGTGCAACCCGTTCCTTTTATACAGGTCACCCCTGCCATGGAAGAGATCCCAATGATCCAGAAATCTGAATCCCTGCACCCTGCACAAAATCCTCAGCCACACATTCATTTCCCCTATCTTCCTATTCTTAGATTCATTAGCACAAGGTACTGGAAGCAATCCTGAGATCACTACCCTGCAGGTCCTGCTTTTCAGTCTTCTACCCTATTCCATAAATTCTTGTTGCAGAACCTCCTTCCTCTTCTGACCTATATCATTTGCTCCCCCTCACTCTTAAGGATGCCATGCAGCCGCTCCAAGACGTCCTGACTCTGGCATCAGGGAGGCAACACACCATCCTGGAGTCTCGCCTGCTGCCGCAGAATCTCCCATCCGCACCTCTGACGATGGTGTCTCCCACCTGACGTCACTCTTCCCCGTTGAGCCTCGGCACCAGGGTTGGAATCACAGCCCAGGCTACCACTCAATCTTTTTATTCACAAAATGCTGGAGTAACTCAGCAGGTCAGGCAGCATCTCGGGAGAAAAGCATTTCTCCTGAGATGCTGCCTGACCTGCTGAGTTACTCCAGCATTTTGTGAATAAATCGATTTGTACCAGCATCTGCAGTTATTTTCTTATACCACTCAATCTTGTCGTGTCGTCTGCTCCCAAGAGGGTGTACCTGTTTTCAGTAGGTACAGCCACTGGGGTCTCCTGTACTCCACGTTTACTCCTCTTTCTCACAGTCACCCACCTTCGCTCTTCCTGTATCCTTGGTGTGACAACCTTGCTGTAGGTCTTGCGCAGGAAACTCTCATTTTCCCGGATGGCCCTGAGGTCATCCAACTGCTGCTCCAGTTCTCCAACACATTCATTCAGAAACTGCGCCTGGCCACAATTTCTGCAGGTGTAGTTTCCAGAAGCACCAGCAAGGTTCCTGACTTCCCTCATCCTGTGGGAAACACACTGTACCAACTTGCCTACCATTTTTTCAGTGGACAAAAAAACACAAGTTTGAATCAAGTGAAGCCTCCTTACCTCAGCCTCCTCGCTGAAGACTCTCGAGTCAAAGACTCACACTTTAGTCACCAAGGCAAGACTTTCGAGCCCAAGACTCACGCTTTACTCAACAAGACCTTTCACCTCAACAAGGCCGCTCTGCTACAGCTGCACTTCTTTATCTGTTACCTAATCAACTACTTTAGGGCTAATTTGTAAATTACTTGAACCTAGACCTTTGGCATTCCTTTAAAATCTTCTTTCCCTCTGACTCACCTACTTCCAGCCAATACTTGCTCTCGCTGCTTCTGGCTGCTGCTTCTCTCCAACCTTCACGGTAAACACTTGAACTGGGCCTTTAGCGCTCTTTTTAAATCTTCTTTCCCTCTGACTCACCTACTCCCAGTCAATACAGAGGGTGGTGAAAATTGTGGAATTCATTGCCACAGAAGACTGTGGAGGCCGTCAATGGATATTTTTAAGGCAGAGATAGATAGATTCTTGATTAGTACAGGTGTCAGGGGTTATGAGGAGAAGGCAGGAGAATGGGGTTGAGAGAAAGATAGATCAACCATGATTGAATGGTGGAGTAGTCTTGATGGGCCAAATGGCTTAATTCTGCTCCTATCACTTATGAACATGAATGTATCAATTAGCGATCAAATTCATGCAGCATGCCTTGTCAATAGACAATAGACAATAGGTGCAGGAGTAGGCCATGCGGCCCTTCGAGCCAGCAACGCCATTCAATGTGATCATGGCTGATCATTCACAATCAGTACCCCGTTCCTGCCTTCTCCCCATACCCCCTGACTCCGCTATCTTTAAGAGCTCTATCTAGCTCTCTCTTGAAAGCATCCAGAGAATTGGCCTCCACTGCCTTCTGAGGCAGAGAATTCCACAGATTTACACCTCCGACTGAAAAAGTTTTTCCTCATCTCCATTCTAAATGGCCTACCCCTTATTCTTAAACTGTGGCCCCTGGTTCTGGACTCCCCCAACATTGGGAACATGTTTCCTGCCTCTAACGTGTCCAACCCCTTAATAATCTTATATGTTTCAATATGATCCCCTCTCATCCTTCTAAATTCCAGCGTATACAAGCCTAGTCTTTCAACATACGATAGTCCTGCCATTCCAGGAATTAACCTAGTGAACCTATGCTGCATGTCCTCAATAGCAAGAATATCCTTCCTCAAATTTGGAGACCAAAACTGGACACAGTACTCCAGGTGTGGTCTCACTGGGGCCCTGTACAGCTGCAGAAGGACCTCTTTGCTCCTATACTCAACTCCTCTTGTTATGAAGGCCAACATTCCATTGGCTTTCTTCACTGCCTGCTGTACCTGCATGCTTCCTTTCAGTGACTGATGCACAAGGACACCCAGATCTCGTTGTACGTCCTTTTCCTAACTTGACACCATTCAGATAATAATTTGCCTTCCTATTCTTACCACCAAAGTGGATAACCTCACACTTATCCACATTAAACTGCATCTTCCATGCATCCGCCCACTCACACAATCTGGCCAAGTCACCCTGCAACCTCATAGCATCTTCCTCACAGTTCACACTGCCACCCAGCTTTGTATCATCTGCAAATTTGCTAATGGTACTTTTAATCCCTTCATCCAAGTCATTAATGTATATTGTAAATAGCTGTGGTCCCAGCACCGAGCCTTGCGGTACCCCACTAGTCACTGCCTGCCATTCTGAAAGGAACCCGTTAATCCCTACTCTTTGTTTCCTGTCAGGCTTGAACAATTCAGTGATAAATAATGTTCAACTCAGACAAGACGGTGACAATAACTGCCCCGAAATGGATTCAAAATTCCTCCTCTTAACAATCAACAAAGTTAATGTCACCGAATTCCCCCTCAATACCAAAATGATAGTCATCAATTGCTAGTATCTAAACTGGATCTGCAACATAAATGTGCAATGGAAAGTTTGAACCAAGTGACTAATGTCCCAGGAAGCACAATGAACTTAAATGCTGGAATCTTGAACAAAACATGAAGTGCTGGAGGAACTCAATAGGTCAGGCAACATCTGTGGAGGGAATGGACAACCGATTGTTTGGCCCAGGACACTTCTACGTCTAAAGAAGGGTCCTGACCTGAAACGTCACCTGTCCATTTTCTCCACAGATATTGCCTGACCTGCTGATTTTCTCTGGCACTTATGTTATGATTGAAGTCCTATAATCGATGGTGCACCACATCATCTGTTTGCATGCTAAATTCATTTTTTAATAGAAATGTAATCATATTAGGCAAAAAATACATTATAATGCAATTTAATTTGTTGGGACTTTTTTTTGGGGGTTACTGGGTGAGTTTATTCCTGCTGATGCACAGTATGACTCCCTGTAGACCTTTGGCACGAAATCTGGCAATGCTGCATCAACATTTGTGTTGATGCTTCATCTGCCCATTCTGCAGAAATCGGGCCAGCATGAACAACCATTTTTCCAAACTGTATGATTCACGTTAAAAAAAACCCATTTGTGGTTTCCACTTCAGGCGGCGACTATACCAACGCTTGTGAGATTGAACTGTCCAATCCCACAATCAAGGTCTGCCAATTTCAAACAAGGAAACCGTTTCTCACTGAAATAAAAATGTATTTTTCATATTTCCTTTCTTTTTGGTTGTTACGGTCTTTGACTCAGCATTGTGTTCTTGATAGGATGTAAATATCAAAACACCATTTAGGACACTACAGAAACTGAAGCTGGCTTTTATGGCTTATTGTGCGAAATGCTCTAAGACCTCAGTCTCTGATAAGATCCCAGGAAACAATGTGAATGAACACTGCAGATTATAATTTTCTGCATGTTTATAGAATCAGACCAAGTTCTATTCTGCTTTGTATTCATTTCATTCAATTTTAGCACATCAGTATTGGTCTTACCGTATTTCTACATTGTTGGTAACCACTGTCACTGAGACTCGAATGCTAGGATAATCTGCCTTTCACCTACAATTTTCCATTAAGTCATTTAGTTTATTTTCAATTTTCTTTGAGTGGGAATGGGGATTTCCAGCCTTGTGCAACAGGCTGTTCTTACATGTATTTGTCGTTTCACTCACCTTTAGCCTATTGTTGAAGACATTTGGAAATTCCTTGCATATTTCATCAATTATGCATGGTGTCCTAACCTTCTTTACTTCACCATTTCTTTATAAATTTACAACTGTATACTAAGACTCAGATCCTCAAATTGCTCCAAACTTTCTCTAATTGCTCTGTTTGGGAAAGTCAGCTATCAATTGGAAATGTCAATTGTGTTGCTCTCAGTTCGTTACTATACTCCCTATACACTTGTGACTGTGAGGTCAAATTTTGCTGGAACTCCATTTATAAGTTTGCAGATGACACCACAAGAGTTGACTGGATCTCCAACGATGATGAGACGGAGTACAGGAAGACGATCGAGAACAGCAGTATGGTGTCAAGTCAGCAACCTTTCCCTTATTGTCAGCAAAACGAAGGAGCTGGTCATCGACTTCAGGAAGCCGGGTAGAGCACACACCTCAGCCTGCATCAATTGTGCTGAAGTGGAGATGATCGAGAGTTTCAAATTCCTAGGTGTAACTATCACTATCAATTTGTCCTAGACCAACTGCATTGAAGCTATAGCCCGGAAAGCACACAAAAACCTCAACTTCCTCAGAAGACTAAGGAAATTCGGCATGTCTCCAAAAACCTTTACCAATTTGTACAAATGAACCGTAAAAAGCCTCCCATCTGGATTCATCACAGCTTGGTGTGGTATCAGCTCTGTGCAAGAACCCTAAGAAATTACTTTGTTGTGGATGCATCACGCAAACAAGTCTCCCCCTCCTATCAACTCCATCCACACTTTCCATTGCCTGAGGAAAGCAGCCAACTTAATCAAGGATCACCCTCACCCCGTTCATTTCTCTTCGTACCTCTCCCATCAGGCAAAAGATACAAAAGCTTAAAAGCATATGCCACCAAATTAAAGAACAGCTTCTTTCCAGCTGTTATCAGACTCTTGAACAGACCTGTCATGTGCTAAGAATGAAGTCCCTTTCTCCCAATCTACCTTGTTGTGGTCCTTGCATTTTTTTGTTATATGCATTTTCTCTGTAGGTATAATACTATACCCTGCAGTCTATTTATTTTCTCTTTTACATTACCTGTTGTATCCATGTATGGTATGATTGCCTGGATAGCAGGCAAAAAATTTTTTTCACTGTACCTCGTTGCACATGACAGTATTAATGCCGGAACAACACAGTTGTGGAATGCCAGAGTTATCTGTTGATCTTTTGCAATTTCATGCATTTGTCATTTTGTAGCCGAGCGGTGTGACCTGTGAAAGAAGCTCAATATCACAGAGTAATGCAAGCTGGACCAATTAACACTGCAATGGCAGGAAGCAGTTGGGACAGTGTCCCAAAGTGGCCAGATGAATCTCGGACAGTTTGGTGAAAAAAAACAGTGCCCACAAAAACCATGTCCTTTGTGCAAGATTCTGTACAAAATCAAGAGGAATAGATCGGGTAAACACACGGTCACTTGCCTAGAGTAGGGGAATCGAGAACCAGAGGACATAGGTTTAAGGTGAGGGGGGAAAGATTTAATAGGAACCAGAGGGGTAACCTTTTCACACAATGTGTGGTGGGTGCATGGAACGAGCTGCTGAGACAGATACTAATGCAACATTTAATAAACATATAGGCAAGTACATGGATAGGATAGGTTTAAAGAGATATAGGCCAATCGCAGGCAGATGGGACCAGTGTCGATGGGACATTGGCTGATGTGGCAATTTGGGGCGTATGACTTTATGACTAAGATCAAATGGGTTCAGTGAAATCTTTCTGCAAATAAAAAATATAATCCAGTGAGGTGGAAAGTTTCACTGCAGACACATTTTGTGTCTTTCACTCCCGCCATGCAGACATATTTATAATAATTAAATTATTTATTGTAATGATTGCAAGCTGTTAACTTCACAAAAGTTATATCGGAAATGACAAAGAAGTCTAGAACTCTGCATGGGACATATGGATGCACAATGGATTTTGCCATTTTCAATGCATGCATGTGAAACTAATCCTATTGTGAAGTTGACCTTGATTGCACCATGTGTAAATTAGCAACACCTTGTGCATGAGACAAAGGAATGAGACAAAAGAGTCTGAAGAAGGGTCTTGACCCAAAATGTCACCTGTTCCTTTTCTTCAGAGATGCTGTCCGACCTGCTGAGTTACTCCAGCATTTTGTGTCTATCTTCGGTTCAAACCAGGATCTGCAGTTCCTTCCTAGACAAAAGAACCTTTGAGGCATAGAAATAATTTTATTCTGTCATCTTTCGCTGGTTTCATAAGATAAGCAGGATTTGGCCGTTCAGCTGATCAGGTCTACTCTGCCAGACGATCATAGCTCATCTATGTTTCCCTCTTCTCATGCCTTCTCCCCGTAACCTTTGACATCCTTACTAATTAAGAATCTATCAATCTCTGCTTTAAAAACACCGAATGACTTGGCCTCCACATATGTCTGTGGCACTGAATTCCACAGATACTCCACCTTCTGGCTAAAATATTTCCTCCTCATCTCCATTCTAAAGGTGCAGCCAATTTTCTATCCATGAAAGAAGTTTCTTGTGTTCGGAGTTAACAGATTAGTTTCTCTTTAACATGGCAACTATGGCTTCCATTTGCGCAATGAAGTCCTGGAGAAAAGTTAACTTGTCAACCTTTGCCATGCCTTGGAACAGTCTTGGTAAATCCATGCTGATGCAATATTATCAGCAGTGTTCTGACTCTGAGAGACACCAGCTGATGCAATCCATCAGTACAGTCCAAACTGGTGCAGATGTTGGACCATTGTACATCATCACAACATCTGGCCACATCAACAAGGTCGTCAGGAACAATGACCTGCAGCGGGTCAGCAGTCTTGCAATTTGAGCAATTGCAGGCTACCATTTGATGTAGTGATGTAAGCTTTTGCAGACACAAGGAACTGCAGATGCTGGAACTTGAGCAAAACACCGTTCTGGAGAAACTCAATGGGCCAGACAGTATCTCCGGAGGGAATAGACAGGTGACATTCCAGGTTGGGACCCTTCTTCAGAAGGGGGTTCAGCATGAAGAAGGGTCCCAACCTGAATCATCGCCTGTCCATTCCCTCCACAGATGCTGTCTGATCCACCGAGTTTCTCCAGCACATAACATGTTGTGCGCCGTGCCTCGTTACCTTTGAGCAATTGCAGGCTACCATTTGATGTGGTGATAGTTGTCTGCATGTGCTGAACAAGCTGTTTCCTATGATTCAACGATAAAGGAAGTTTTGAGGGGGCCAGGCTGCTCTGTGCATTTGTATGTCCCAACCCAGTTGTGTTGATTTCTTTAGGGCCTGACGACAATGTGTTATTCACCAGGACTGAGTGAGAGACATGTAGGAGGCAGGTGATGCATCTGTAACTCAGTATTTAGGTTAGAGATACACCATGGAAACAGCCCTTCAGCCCACCAAGTCAACGTTGACTATCGATCATCCGTTCACTCTAGTTCTCTTTTATCCCACTTTTGCATCCACTCCCTATACACTAGTGGCAACCTATGAGGCCAATTAACCTACAAACCTGCACATCTTTAGGATGTGGGAGGAAACCCATGTGCTCACAGGGAGAACATACAAATTCCAGACAGACAGCACCATGCTCAGGATTGAGCCTGGGTGTCTGGTGCTGTGAGGCATCAACTCTTCCAATTGTGCCACTATGCCGTCAGAATCACTTGTTGTGATTGAATCATGCAAAGGTACAGATCATTGCTGGTGATTAATTCAGTGGGAGAGCAATTGAACCGAGCATGGAGTCAGTATAACACCAATTGGGTTGTAGATGCCTGGTGTATGACTCTACTTATCAAGGCAATTCCTGATGATGAAAATCAAAAAATCTTTGTAAATCTGAAATGAAACAGAAAGAAGCTCAATTAGTCCACAAAAATCGCTTTAGCAACATGCCCTCTGAGAATTTATTTTGTTTCACTGAGAATAAAGCAATACAGCCTTTAACGTGGTTGTCAGATGCTTACCGGGCCCTTGATGTCATAATTGGTAGTAAGTAATATATTGTAATCCGGAACATTAGCCTAAGTAAGTTTTGACTAGAGGCATTTGCCACCAGTCGCAAGGCATGATAACAAATGATCAATATCTCCTCGGATTGTGACACGGATCATCGTTCTTCTAGCCCGGAACCAGCAACCCATGGAATGCAAAGTATAGCTAGAAATGGTCTACAAGCACTGCAGCTTCACTTAAGAAGCTCTATCAGAAATGTCCCAGCACCTACTCTCGCTCCCCTTCCTCCCCCAACCCCATGACATTTGTTACTCAGAAAGTTTTGTGAGATAGAACTGGCCTTACATGAAGCAATTCTGAGAGCTGACTGTCAAAGTGAATGTGCATTATGCTGTGGTATAATGCAACTCATTCTTTTCATGTAATGTTCTCAGAACAACCAAAGCTGGGCAGCTAAGGCCTGTAAATTCTGTTAATTGAATTCACCCATTCACATTCTGTTATCCCACTTTTGCATCCAGTCCCTACGCACTAGCAGCAATTAACCTACAAACCCTGCAACTCTCTAAATCCTGTTACTGTGTGGGTATCAACTTATTGCAATCAAATATATTTTGCAATGCCTTAACCTATATCCTTTCAAACTTGTCCTTTCCATCACCTCCTCATGACAGAAAGAAAGGAATTATGTATCTTCCAACATTCCAAAATAATATTCTCGAAACACACGGTATTGGTTTTGATATTAATTTATTATTGTCATGTATAGCAAGAAACAATGAAAAACATTGCAGATTATACTTTGAGTGCATGCTATCCAGGAAGATCATGTACAAATTCATCAGATAGTGCAAAAGAGAACATAAACAGTGCAGAACATTGTACCATAGCTATAGCTACAGAGAAAGTGCAGATAAAAAAAGTGCAAGGGTTGCAAGGAGGTCGACGGAAAGTTTGAGAAGTTAATCCCTAGCATATGACAGGTTAATTCAAGAATCTGATAACAATGGGGAAGAAGCTGCCTTGAATCAAGCGGTATCCCAGAGAGTTGGGAATTTGTGGAATTCTCTGCCACAGAGGGCAGTGGATGCTAAATCACTGGATGGATTTAAGAGAGAGTTAGATAGAGCTCTAGGGGCTAGTGGAATCAAGGGATATGGGGAGAAGGCAGGCACGGATTATTGATTGTGGACGATCAGCCATGATCACAATGAATGGTGGTGCTGGCTCGAAGGGCCGAATGGCCTCCTGCACCTATTTTCTATGTTTCAATGTTCTATGTATGTACTTTCAAGCTGTTGTATCTTCTGCTGGGCAGGAGAGGAGAGAAGAGAGAATGACTGCGGTGTTAGTGGTCCTTGATAATGTCGGCTGTTCTCCAGAAGTAGCATGAAATGTAGATGGAGTTAAGGGAGAAGGCTAGTTTGTGTGATGGATGGGGTTGCAATGATAACTCTGAAATGCTTGCAGTCTTGGGCAGAGCAGTTGCCATACCTAGCTGTGATGCATTTGGGCAGGATGCTTTCTATGGAGCACCTGAAGAAATTGGTACGAGGTGTAGGAGACATGCCAAATTTCCTAGCCTTCTAAGGATGTAAAGACATTAGTGTACTTCCATGGCCATAGCATTAATGTATTTGGACCATTAGCACCATTGTTGATGATAAACCAAGAAACTTGCTGCTCTCACCCATTTCCACTTCAATTCCATTGATATTTACTGGGACAATCATGCTTCCTGAAGTTGATGAACAGCTCCTTCGTTTTGCTGAAGATTTTGGGGAGATTTCAGAAATAAAGAACTGAAGATGCAGGTTAATACGCAAAAGGACACAAAGTGCTGGAGTAATCCAACAGGTCTGGCAGCATCCGGAGAACATGGATAGGTGACGTTTCGGGTCGAAACCCTTCTTCAGTCTGACAGAAGGATCCTTACATCCCATCTATGTTCTCCAGAGATGCTGCCTGACCCACTGAGTTACTCCAGCCTTTTTTGTTCTTTTGAGGGAGAGATTGTTGTCTTGACACCACACTGCTAAGCTCTCTATCTCCTTTTTGTATTCCATCTCATCATTGTTTGAGATGTGGTCCACCACGGTGGTGTCATTATTAAACTTGTAACTAGTAAATAACATTTCATTTTCGTCATCAGCAACTAATTATTAAAACTCCGAGACTGAACAAATGCAAATCACTGAGTAAATCGAAAAATATTCAGTAAAATTCAACAATAATATATTTCTCTGTGTGATATCTCCTTCGTTGTTTTGATTGTAAGGGGAGAACATTCACATGGGATTAAATATCAGAAGCCAAAGGAAATTGACACATTGTATTTTAAATGGAAACTGATGCATTTTGAATGGTTCAAGATCTAAATTATGTATTTAGCAGGGATTTTACGTCTAGATCTTTCTCCATGGTGGTTCCTATGCAGTCACACATGAATAGAGACATAGCTAACTCACCCCACAAGTTACTTGACTGAGTACTTTTAGTCACTGGTGTCAACATGGTTGTGGGTGCCATTTAGGTATTTTTATGCTAGTTGCTCCCTCTTGTGGTGTGGGCTGACTCATGTGCAGGTACAGATACTGGCTTGATTTTGCCTTATATATATCCTGAGTATATTTTATGCACTGATGTGAATCTTCCCTAAATTATTATGAACTTTATTTAATTTCACTAGATCACTGCTTTAATGGAAGAATTCAGGTTCTGTCAGTGTATTTGCATAATTGTATTTGGATCAGCAAGATAATTGAAACATGAAATTAACATGTGACTGGTGAAAAAAAATCAGGTTAAGACAAAGCAGATTTAATAGGAACCCGAGGGGTAACTTTTTCACACAAAGGGTTGTGGATGTCTGGAATGAGCTTCCAGAAGAAGTAGTTGAGGCAGGCACTATCACAACGTTTAAGAAACATGTGGACAAGTACATGAATGAGACAAGTTTAGAGGGATATGGGCCAGACACTGGCAGGTGGGGCTAGTATAGATCGTGCATGTTGATCGGTGTGTGCGCAAGATGGGCCGAAGGGCCTGTTTTCACACTGTATGTCTCTATGACTATTACAGGCATAAGCTCGACAGCGCTGGGGAGACTGAAGATGGGATGTGATAGGAGATACTAGAGATTGGGAGTGTGGGTTGACATTGGCAGTGAGGAGCGATGGAGAGACATGAGATGGAGAGTGAAGGAGAGGCAATGGAGATGGGTTTTAATGGGACGTGACATAGGGAGTAATGGAAGACTGGAGATGGGGAGTGATGGTGAGACTGGAGATGGGGAATGATGGTGAGACTGGAGATGAAGAGTGAAGGAGAGGCAGTGGAGATGGGTTGTAATGGGAGGTGACATGGGGAGTAATGGGAGACTGGAGATGGGGAGTGATGGTGAGACTGGAGATGGGGAGTGATGGTGAGACTGGAGATGGGGAGTAATGGGAGACTGGAGATGGAGAATGATGGAGACTCGAAATGGAGAGTGATGGAGACTGGAGATGAGGAGTGATGGAGAGACACTGGTATTGGGAGTGCTGGGGACACTACAATTTTGTTCGCATCTCTCAAGACATGGCTGCATCACCCAACTTTCAGTAGATTAAGTGTGCTGCCACATTAACTCTCAGTTGGTATTGTCCAGTTGGTATTACTGATATGAAAAGCTCAGTGGTTCATTGGCACCCTTTTGCCAGTGGCACTGGGTGAGAAAGGAAATCACCTTAAAGTTGTTGGAGAGGACCTATGGCTATCTAGACAACCTCTGAAGGGCACAAGCCGCAGTTACTTCCAAATATGGAGATAACTACCAGTGAGCCATTGAGAGATTTGGTTCATGGGAATATATTTGCAATCTGCTTCTCATTCTTTGGATACAGTATTAGCAACTATACCTTACCTTTGCCACTGTAACTCAGCAGATTCTCCATAGCTAATTCTGCAACACATACCTGACTTGCATAACCAGTCAGAAACTGTAAGCCTTTGCATATTTCCTCACATAAATTACCCCCTTAACATTATGTTAACGATAAAAGATTGAGATTTTCTTAAATACTAAAATCATTTAAAAAGACAGACTTTAAGATTGATTTTTAACTCCACTCCTCCCAACTATTCATTCTGAGCATTTGATTTGAGGGAATAGGAGAATTGAAGAAAAAATTATTATTTTTTAAATGGGACCCCATCACTGTGAAATGCACCTGCCAATTTTTACACTGGTGAGCAGCGTACCTGTCAAACAAGTACCCACCCTAGAAGGGAATGGCACATTGAATCAGCGGCAGAGTGGCTCAGCTGTTAGAACTGCTGCCTTACTGTGCCAGAGACCCGGGTTCAACCCTGACCTTGGATGCTGCCTGTGTGGAATTTGCACGTTCTCCCTGTGACTGCATGTTTTTCCTACAGGTTCACGGGTTTCCACCCACATCCCAAAGACGTGTGGGCTTGTAAGTAATTGCCCTCTGTAGAATTGCCCCGTGTGTAGGGAGTGGATGCAAAAGTGGGATAACATAGAACTAGTGTGAATGGATGATCGATGGTCGATGTGAATGATGGGCCGAAGGGGCCGTTTCCATGCTGCATCTCTAAACCCTACTGCATTATGATGGCTTCTAGCTTGCACTTCTGCTCCACCTACTGTCCCCTTATCTCAACATTTCCCATACACTTGCCCTTTCATCTTTTCCTATTCCACAGTCCAGCAACACAAACAATACTTCAGGTGAAGCAGTGATTCACATGAACCTAGTGTACTGCCTTAGATGCTCACATACTTGCTCCTGTTCATTGCAGGTTAAGTGAGGTGATCTAATAGAGGTGTATAAGATCATGATGGGAATGGATAGGGGGAATGCACAGTGTATTTTACCCAGAATAGGGAAATCAAGAACCAGGACGCAAAGGTTTGAGATGAGAGGGGAAAGATTTAGTTTAGGTTTTGGTTTTAATTTAGTTTAGAGATACAGTATGAAAACAGGAAATTCGGCCCACCGAGCCTGCTGGTGATCACCCATACCCTAGTATAAGAAAATAACTGCAGATGCTGGTACAAATCGATTTATTCACAAAATGCTGGAGTAACTCAGCAGGTCAGGCAGCATCTCGAGAGAGAGAGAAGGAATGGGTGACGTTTCGGGTCGAGACCCTTCTTCAGACTGATGGTCGAGACCCTTCTTCATACCCTAGTTCTGTCTTACATACTATGGACAATTTATAGAAGCTAATTAACCTGGAAACCTGCATGTCTTTGGAATGTAGGAGAAACCGGATCACCCATAGAAAACCCACGCAGTCACAGGGAGAACGTACAAACGCCTACAGACAGCACTCGTAGTCAGGATCGAACCTTGGTCTCTGGTGCTGTAAGAACTCCTTGAAGAATAAAGCCCAAAAGTCAATGCTTTGAAATCACGCAGAAGTTTCCTCTCTTCTGTCCATCCCTTGGACTGCAGTGCATTGTCCAGAAGGCTCAATCTCTGGGAAGAGAGACTAGAGAAATCTCCGGAAGACACTCATATGGCAATCGATCCCTCTGAGAAACTCCCGCCAGGTTCCGACCAACCGTGGATAACCTGGCGCAGCCTCAGCAGACTGCGGACAGGCGTGGGGAGGAGCAAATGGAACATGCTGAAGTGGGGATGCACTGAAGATGCGGCAGACTGCGAGTGCGGACGGGGCCTTCAGACTATGGAACATCTCCTGAGCTGTGACATGCTGCATGACACATGCACTGTAAAGGATCTTGCAGAAGCCAATGACATGGTGCTCAAATTTGCTCGCTATTGGCAAGCAGCTGTGTGATGACACGAATAAATAAATGCTTTCATAGGAAGAAAATGGAAAAATACCAAAAGTGTCATTTCACACTGCCTTTATTTTGTTTCATTCTTGCAGAGGGAATGGCCATAAGTATATCTTGGAATGTTAAACCATCAAAGATGGAGAGATATAGTGGTGGTGTGAGCTGTGACTTTGTTTCACTATTATTGGTATCCTTTCATTCCATCCAAAAGAATCTCCAGTGAATGAGAGTTTGGTGCTGAGATACTACTTCAGTAACCCACACAGAAAATGTTGACAGGTTTAGCTCAGTGGAGCTAAGTCGTGCAAGTCCAAATTTACTTGCACAAATAAAGCACAAATCATTAAGTTTTAAGTGTGCTGTGTTGGAGAACTTAGCTTTTCAAACTGGGGGAAGAGCTTGGGGTCTGGTGTGATAAATTATAAAGGGTTGTGAATTTAAAGAATAATTTATTTCGGGTTAACAAACGGTACAGAGTGGTGAGAGCAGCAAATCTCTCGGAAGTAGAGGATAGGAAAATTACTTTTGGAAATCTCTCTTGTCGAATACTCTTGACATGCATTCTGACTGCAGCAAGCCACTGAGATCTCAGAATTACACCTTTTCACTCTTATGGATTGTTTCTGGGTTCTGGGTTGTTATGGGTGGTAGTTCATTAGAACTACAGTCAGCTGATGAGTAATCTGTTAAGTATCTTTCTGAAGCATAGTTTATGTCTTCTGGTTGCTTATTACATTTTCCTCATCTGCAAATTCATTCAGAACTGGAAATTTTGAAATGTGTTTGAGGAATTGTTTGGTCTAGGTGGATCTGACATTAAATAAGAAACAGTGAGCAAGGTAAAAATGAGTGACTGAAGATGTTTACTCTGGACTTGCGGACATGAAAGCTGTTCCTAAACTAGCAAGTGTGGAACCTTTTGCGACCGATGGTTTGTGGTTTTTGAGGGTTATGAGATCATCTTCTGTCACTGAGTCACACAGCCATCACTCTGTCTTACATCGGGTTGTAAACTATAAGTCGTACATTACTAAGTTATGAGAAACGTTTGATTTGAGTTTATCATACTGCTGGTTAGAAATGATTTTCAACTAATTATTTAGGAAGAAATAAAGTATATTTTTCTAATCCAATTATTTTTCGGTTTGTCCTTCACAGCATTATCAATTAGCAGACAAATTGAATATTCCAGTATGGTGAGGTAGAACAGATATTTTTATGATCAGAACAGTTTTAGATTTACTAGTGGACAGAAACCAGGGAGGTATGTAGTTCAAATCTCTCATGTGTCTTACGTACAAATGCCCTGTTTACCCTGCCTTATTCATCAGGCAACAGAGACTCCAATTTGAAGCCAGATGGGTTCTTAAATGGGCAGATCAAGGTCCATTTATATCGTTGGAAGTCGATGCTCTTCACAGTGGCGTGAACCATTGTGGTTTTTCTGCTAGAAAACAGCCAGTGGAGTGAGTGTCTGGACCCAGCAGATATTAAAACAGGTACACTCTAATCTTTTTTATTCCTTGTGAGCCATGGAGGTAGGATTAGACTTTTGCCTTTTGTATCTGGAAATTCATCTATCTCCATCTTAAATATTGGTATTGTTTTATTAGTGTCACATGTATTAAGATCATGTGAAAAGTTTGTTTGCATGCTATCCAGTCATCATATTATGCATGAGTACGTTCAAGCGATACACAGGTACAACAGGTAGTGTAACGAGAAAATTACCCAGGTTGCAGAATATAAAGTTGTGGTGTAATGGCATTAGTTATAGAGAAAAAATGCACATGCTGCAAGGAAATAGGTTGGAAAATCGGGACTACACCCTAGCTTAAGGAAGGACCAATCAGTATTCTGATAATGGCGGGGGAAGATGCTCCAGAGTCAGGTGGTGTGCACTTTGAAGCATTTGTATCTTCTGTCCGATGGGTTAGGGGAGAAGATGGAATGACTAGAGTGTGAGTCATATTCCTGCTTTTATGAGGCAACATGTAGATGGAATTAATGATGGGAATTCTAATCTGGACTGGACTGCATCCACAACTCTATTCAATTTCTCATGGTCTTAGGCAGAGCTCTTTCCAATCCATGCTGTGATGTATCCCGACAGTATGCTTTCTATGGTGTATCAGAGTTGTTGATGTGGAGAATGATGTTTGGTGACTTCTGCAGTCCTCTGTGGCAGAGAATACCACAGTCTCACCATCCCCTGAGTGAGGAAATCTCTCCATATCCAAGTCCTAACCTGGCATTACCACCACGGACTCTTGACGACTCAGACTGGGGAAACATTCTCCAGCCATCAAATCCTGTCAAAAGTTTGTTTGCTTCTAAACTCTAGTTTTGTCAACCCAGGTGCCCCTCATGCACCAGACTTGCCTGGAATCAGTCCGATACATCCTTGTTGCACTCCCGCCATGACAGGCACATCACATCAGCACACAATATCCCAAGTGCGGCTTCACCATCCTCACTTCCCCATTCGTGTGATTCTTACTGGTGTTGTTGATTTTTCCTCTTGTTGCAGTATCCTGCAGTAAGGAAATGTGTTTAGCCAAATGAATGAATTAAAACATTAATGTTAAATAAAGTTTAAGAAAAACCCTGGCTTATCTCCTCTTTTTAAATAAGTCAAGTCAAGTCAAGTCAATTTTATTTGTATAGCACATTTAAAAACAACCCACGTTGACCAAAGTGCTGTACATCTGATTAGGTTCCAATGGAAAAAAAATGAAACATACAGTAGCACGCAAACAGTTCACAGCGCCTCCTCAATGAGCCTCAAACGCTAGGGAGTAGAAATAGGTTTTGAGCCTGGACTTAAAGGAGTCGATGGAGGGGGCAGTTCTGATGGGGAGAGGGATGCTGTTCCACAGTCTAGGAGCTGCAACCGCAAAAGCGCGGTCACCCCTGAGCTTAAGTCTAGACCGCGGGATAGTGAGTAGCCCCAAGTCGGCCGACCTGAGGGACCTGGAGTTAGAGAGGGGGGTTAGAAGATTTTTGATGTAGGGGGGGGAGTGTCCATTTAGGGCTTTATACGTGAATAGGAGGAGCTTGAAGTTGATTCTGTACCGTACAGGGAGCCAGTGGAGAGAGGCCAGAATCGGGGTGATGTGGTCCCTTTTACGGGTACCCGTCAGGAGTCTCGCTGCGGCGTTTTGGACCAGTTGCAGGCGGGACAGGGAAGATTGGCTGATCCCAGTGTATAGGGAGTTGCAGTAGTCTAGGCGGGAGGAAATGAAAGCGTGAATGATTTTTTCTGTGTCGTCGAATTGGAGGAAAGGTTTGATTTTAGCTATGGTTCGAAGTTGGAAGAAGCTGGCTTTTACCACAGCGTTGACTTGCTTATCAAATTTTAATGCAGAGTCAAATATCATGCCGAGGTTTTTGACATGCGGTTTGACTAGGCAGGATAGACTTCCAAGACTGCCTGTTATCAATTTGATGGAGTCGGGGGGGCCGAATAGGATGACCTCAGACTTGCTCTCATTTAATTGGAGGAAGTTCTGTGCCACCCAACATTTTATGTCCTCAAGGCAGTGTAAGAGGCTGTTTAAATTTGACTGGTTGTTGGGTTTCAGGGGGAGGTAAAGCTGAGTGTCATCGGCATAGCAGTGGAAAGAAATGCCGTGCCTTTGAATGATTTGGCCAAGGGGGAGCATGTATAGAGAGAAGAGAATGGGGCCTAGGATGGAGCCTTGTGGAACTCCGCAGGAGAGGCTAGCTGGAGCAGAGGAATAACTGCCTATGTTGATGGCGAAACTCCTATCTTTGAGGTACGAAGCGAACCAGCTCAGGGCAGTGCCATCAATGCCAACCGCGTACCGGAGACGGTCAATAAGGATGGTGTGGTCCACTGTATCGAACGCTGCGCTGAGGTCGAGAAGGAGCAGGATTGCACAGTCGCCGGTGTCGATGGCGAGAAGCAGGTCGTTGTGTACCTTCAACAAGGCAGACTCTGTGCTGTGGTGGGCTCTGAAACCTGACTGGAAACTTTCCAGGATGGTGTTTTGGTGCAGGTAGGGCAATAAGGTTGGGAACCCCTTGCAAAATGTGTGGGGCTATGCTAAATGCCCCAGCTGTGGTTGGCATTAAGCTGGTGGGCCAGCTGTTAAGTGTTGGCCCTTTGGTTCCATAGGTTACCAGAGCAGGGCAGAGCAAGAGGTTCGATGAACCCACATTTGATGCAGTGCATTCCAGACAATTGCACTGAATTACTCAGGAATGGATGTGTTGGTTGCACAATAAGCACATTGTCAAGAGGCATTTTTGACAGTGCAAAACAGAATAAGACTATTATGGCCGATTATGCAGGTTTATTCTACTTTTACCTTCCCTCCGTCAGATCAGCCTGAAGAGAAGAATGATCAGCTGAAGTCACAGAAATCCACCCAGTGAAGCTCACCCACAGTTCCCTTGACTAGTGCCGCAGATGGACGCAGCTTTCAAGATTCTGCAGATGGGTAGAGATGGCAACTTAATGAAAGATAGCCTAAAATACGAACAGAAGAAATAAAAGTGGGAGTGGGTAAGTTAGCCCCTTAATCTGCCTTAGACTGCTTCGCCATTTAGTAAGATCAAGATTCACCTCGCTCAGTATTCCTGCACTAGCCCTTGATTCTTTTCATATTCAAAATTCTTTGGACATCTGTGTTGAATGTACCTGGAGGCTGAGCTTCTGGAACATTGAACATAGAACAGTACAGCACAGGAACAGGCCCTTCAGCCCACAATGCCCACGCTGAACATGATGCTAAATTAAACTAATCTCCTCTGGCTGCACATAAACTGTATCCCACCTTTCTTTGCATATCCACATGGCAACCTAAAAGCCTCTTGAATGCCACTATTGTATTTGCCTCCACTACCACCTCTGATACACGTTCCAGGTGCCCACTGCCCTCTGTGTAAAAAAACTGCGCTTTTTGGACAGAGAATTTCAAAGATTCATGAGCCTCTCTCAGAACAGATTTCTTCCTATCTCAGTCCTAATGTCCAACCTTTCATTCTGACACTGTGACTCTCCAGACATTCCAGCAATGAGAAGCAGCATCTACCCATCAAGGCCTATAATGGTTTTCTATATCCTGATGTGAAGCTTCTCAGTTCATGAATGTCTGAGATATGAATTAGGAGCAAAGGAGGGCACTCCACCCCTCCACCCTACTTTCCATGAATTAAGGTTAGGGGTGATTTGATTGCAGCCCCCAACTCTGCATTCCTGTCTACCCTCAGTAACCTTTCACACACTTGGTTCTCAAAGCTTAATACGTCTCAGTGAATGTACAGCTGTGGATGTAACTGCCAAGCAGACATTTCCATAATAAACAGGAAACAACGTCACTGTAAGGATTGACTCTATTGCCCACTTCAGATGAACACTGGGCCCCCGCAGCGGTTGCTGTGAGTGCCTATGGTTTTATTTTTATGAGGTTTTAATGAGTTCAGCACATGCTAGGCATACATACCTTCAGTTCCACAGCCAGCTTCCCATTGCATCGCACTGTGTCCTAGATAATGACTATGGAGCAAGCTTCAGATAACCTGTATCTGTTGTAAAAGTGTTCTGGTTTTGAACATGATATTGCAGACAGCTCAGGAAAGCATTTGCAAGGCAAATTGAGAAATAAAGGAATATTTTGGGGGAATAGAACAAAGAACACATAGAACAATACCGCACAGGAACATACCTTTGGCCCACAATGACTGTGCTGAATATGATGCCAATTTCATCTGCCTACACATCATTCATGCCCCTCCATTCCCTGCATATCCATGTGCCTATCTGAGCCTCTTAAATGCCCCCATGTCTGCTTCCACCTCCACCCCTGGCAGCATGTTCCTGCCACTTACCACTCTCTGTGTAACTTGCCCAGCTCATCTCCTTTAAACCCCCTGCCCCCCTCCCCCACCAAGCCTTAAAGCCATGCCCACTACTCGCTGATATTTCTACCCTGGGACAAAGTTCTGATTGCCAATCCTATTTATGCCTCTCCGAATTTTATATACTTGATAGGTGTCTTGGAATATATAAGACATTGACAGAGAAGCTGAAGGCAGAGAATGTGGAACAGTGCAGTACAGGAACAGGCCCTTCGGCTCACATTATCTATGCTGACTGTGATGCCAGTTTAAACTAATCACATCTGATTGCACGTGATTCATATCCCTTTATCCATTGCCCGTCATGTGCATCTGAATACTCCTTAAATGTCGCTATTTTATTAAGCAAAATAGAAACTTATTTCACTTGAGGAATTTCCATGCATGAATGATTAGAGCCAGTTTCTGAACAGAAACTTGTAATCATGGAACTGCCATGAACCTACTTACAGTTTATATATTTGTCTCCCAAATATGCTGATATATTTATACATCTACAGCCACCAAAAGGCTCTTCACAGCTCCATGCAGTTCAGCAAATATCGGCTGTTGTCAGTGCTTACAGGTCCGCACAGAAATTACTGATATTTATACACACATTTATATATTAATCTTAAGTTTATTACTTCTATAAAGGCAACAATTTAGTTTAAATAGACAACAAATCTGTTAGAAAAGCAGGGAAAGCTATCAAATTGAATTGTGTGTTCATCTGCAAGTATTAGCAGAAGTAATTTCTAAAGCAATGTTGATGATTCATTGTAACAGATGGGTGTGGTCCCTTTTTTAGTTAACACTCAGTCTAAAGAAGGGTCTCAACCTGAAACGTCATCTATCCATGTCCTCCACGGATGCTGCCTGACCCCTGAGTTACACCAGCACTTAGTGCTTTGCTCAAAATTCCAGCATCTGGAGTTCCTTGAGTCTCTCTTCAGTTAATACTCATTAATCAAGTATACAATGCCCTTCATAATGTTTGGGACAAAGACCCATCATTTATTTATTTGCCTCTGTATTCCACAATTTGAGATTTATAATAGAAAAAAATCACATGTGGTTAAAGTGCACATTGTCAGATTTTATTAAAGGGTAATTTTATACACTTTTGTTTCACCGTGTAGAAATTACAGCTGTAAGGTACAGTGAAAAACATTATTTTGCATGCTTTCAAATCAAATCAGATATGATACATTAATACAATCATGCCAAACTCAAGTACAATAGGTAGAGCAAAGAGAAATATACAGGGTGCTGAATATAGTTCTTAGCATTGTGGCGCACTTGTTCTGGAAATAAAATCCAATATACACATGAGGTAGGCTGAAGAATCAGACTGTAATCTAGCTTATAGAATAAACAGTGGGATAGGTGTCTGATAACAGACTTGATTGTATTCATGTATTGTATTATCTGATTTGATTGAATAGTAGGCAAACTAAAGCTTTGTATCTCAGTACACAGGACAATAATAAACTTAAACCTAATTGTCCATAGCAAAACTGAGTGTACACTTCAGGGAAGAGGCCTGGAAGAATTTACCAAGACTCTGGGCTGAACAAACATGAGGGTCTCCGTCTTGACCTCCCCACTTACAAAACCGAACAAAAAGGTGATCAAGTGAGGACTCTCCCCAGATTTTGTCATTAGGTTTATTCACCCTGAGTATCCAGGCAGATGCTTATTGTCCATAAGTTCACAAGTACCACACCATGCATATGCTGGTGGCCATGCTTCCTCACAATTTCCCTGAAAGTTTAGTGTGAAACTGTGAGTTGCCCACTGTGTAGCAACCCTGTAGAGGCCTCAGTGATGGAGAAACCATGCACTAATGGTGACACTTTCATGCTTGGTTGTTCTTGCTGCGTCATTGCCAACCGCAATGCAGGCTGAAAGTGAACAGCATGCCAACGTACAAAACTTGCAGCAAGTGACACGCTTCTATTTCACCCACATTCACGAATCTGTACATTGATTCTTTGCAGTATTCCTACTTTCAGCGCACCTAAACAATCTAGTATGCTTACATTAGGTACATGTGTTCCCCTCGTATTCATTATGCATAATTTGAAACCGGAATGAAAGTGGTTCAAAGTACAAGATAGCCTACTTTGGGATTCAGACTTACTGTTAAGACTGAATATAGACCTATACCAGTTTGCAATTACAATTATAATTAGGGGCTAACTTTAATAGAACTTCTGACTTTTTTTTCCCACTGCCAAAACATTCCAGTAAATGATTCAAATTTTACTCATGTAACCCTCATATAGCAGTCATGAGTACTGCAGACAGTATTATTTCCTTTCCCTTTAAACAAATCTTAAATTTACCCTGAACGTTCCCTCTTCTCACCTGATATTAAACCTCTGCAATATTAAATCTCTTCCTTTTTTTCCTTATTTTTTATTGTTGCCTTGAATCTGCCATTTGTTGCTGGTGAGTAGCTATGCGTAACGGCAGTGACACAGTGGCATCATGCCACATTGACCACGGACCGACCTCGCAAGGCACTGGTGTGAGGAGTAGAACTTCCAAAAAAGATTCTGGTGGTGAGAACTACAGTAAATAGTGCAGTTTCATTGCAGTGAGCACAAACCACACATAGATTGACGGCCTTTCAGAGATTTCCTGATCATTAACACCATTAGTTTCATGACTTACTCACACAAAACCAGATTCTTATTTGTATTTTAATATTCTTACTAGCATAAAGGTTTTTAATGTAAGTTTTTTTTTCCATTACTGATGATTCAGACTTGCAATTGGAATAATATTTGTGTAATTCCCTTTTGGAAACCAAATTTTACTTTGAATCTTTTATGTATTGTGTGATGACTGTAATTTTTAAATTATTGACATCAATTAAATTATTCACAATATATATCAAGAAATTGGCTGTGGGAACCAAATGTAATATTTACATGGAGGCACTATTGGATAATTATGTTAGGTCTTCAGAATAAGGAATAGTATCAGTGGATTTCTAGACAACTCGTGGTCCAGAAAACAGAGAGAGAACAAATCTAAGAAACTAGAGACTAGTTAACAATATCAAGTTGGGAAAAATGGAAACTTTATTTAAAATTGCAATTGAAAAGCATCTAGAAACTGAAAACATAATTAAGAATAGTTGGCAGTGATTGTACAAGACAAAGCCTTTCTCAATCAACCCATTAGTCAAGATCCTCTCATTTAAAGTAAGCAATACCATTGCTAACTTTTAATGGCATCAGAGTATAGGATGGCACAGTGGCTCAATTGGTAGAGTTGTTGCCTCACAGTGCCAGATCTGGGTTCAACCCTGATCTCGGATGCTGACTGTGTGGAGTTTGCACGTTCTCCCTGTGACCATGTGGGTGTCCTTCCGGTGCTCCAGTTTCCTCACATATCCCAGACATGCGGGTTTGTAGATTAAATAGCCTCTAGAAAAACCACCTCCAGTGTAGGGAGTGGATGAAAAAGTGGAATAACATAGAACTTGTGTGAACAGGTGATGGTTGGCGAGGACTGGGTGGGTCAAAGGACCTGTTTGCATGCTGCATCTCTAAATAAAATAAACTATACAGACCTTGATCATCACTCTGAGAACAACTGTGTTCCATAACTGTGTTCCAGCCTCTGTGGATCTGCTGATACTCTTGCTGGAAAATCGCCGTGATGAACCTTGCTTAAGTCTTGAAGGCCCTTTCATTTAATAAGGATGCATGACTGGGGACAAAATGGTACTTACATTACGATTTTCTTTTTTGGAGTTGTCTTTAGTTGTTTCTTTGTGTTTTTAGGTCTTGTTTTTAACTTTAAAATATTAAAATTCTTAATCATGTTTTAAATTTCCACTTTTTTAAAATGTTCTGTCAGTTTGGTCACCTGGGAAGAGATAGTAGGTCTTAACCAGCTCTCATAACAACCCTGCAGGGCAGAGCCTGACAATTAGAACAGAAAGGCTTTGTACTGTACATGGTCAAGCCAAGGGCTGGAGTTGGGTTTTCAGTCGATGATAGCATCTGGGGACCTACTATGGGTTTGTTCAAGCGAGCATTTCAGCATCTGTTCAGTGGAAGATCTGGGTCTTTGAATTCTTTTGAGCAGTAACAGTCAGTGCAAACAGCAGGAACAAAGTGTCATTTGCAAACTGTAATTTTGCAAATTCCTTTATTAAACTGTGTAGGAAGGAACTGCAGATGTTGGTTTAAACCGAATAGACACAAAACGTTGGAGTAGCTCAGCGGGACAGGCAGCATCTCTGGAGAGAAGGAATGGGTGACGTTTCGGGTCAAGACCCTTTTTCAGACTAGTCAGGTTGGTCTGAACAAGGGTCTCGACCCAAAACGTCACCCATTCCTTCTCTCCAGAGATGCTGCCTGTCCCGCTGAGTTACTCCAGCTTTTTGTGTGTATCTTCGGTTTAATTAAAATATTGCATTATAGACACAGACCATGCAGAGTCGGAGATATCTGGAATGAATGGGAAGCTGATGACAAAATAGAAAAATAGAGGTATTGGTATTAATTTATTATTATCATGTGTACCAGGAAACAGTGAAAAACTTTGTTTGCCTGCCATCCAGTAGGATCAGACCATACATGAGTAAATCAGGTTGTGTGAAAGGGAAAATAAACATAGTGCAGAATGTGCTGTTACAGCAACATAGAAAGTGTAAGAAAAAGTGCAAGGGGTGTATCAAGGTAGATAGGAAGATTGGAATTTATCCCTAGCATAGGAGAGATCTGTTCAACAGTTTGATAACGTCTGGGGCGAATCTGTTCTTGAAACTGGTGGTACATGCTTTCAAGCTTTTGTACCTTCTGCCTGATAGGAGAGAAGAGAAGAGAAGAGAGAATGGCTGCAGTGGGAGTGGTCCTTGATTATGCTGGCTGCTTTCCCAAGTCAGCATGAAGGGTGGATGGAGTCAATAGTGGGGAGGCTGATTTGAGTAATGGATTGGGCTATGTTCACTATTCTGTGCAATTTCATGCGGTGTTGGGTAGAGCAGTTGTTAAATCAAGCTGTGACGCATCCTGAGAGGAGGTTTTCTGTGGGTCATCATTCGAAATTGGTAAGAGTAATTCATAGAGTCATAATCATAGAGTGATACAGCATGGAAACAGGCACTTTGGCCCAACTTGCCCACACCCGTCAACATGTCCCAGCTACACTAGCCTCACCTGCCTGTGTTTGGTCCCTATCCCTCCAAACCTGTCCTACCCATGTACTTCTCTAACTGTTTCTTAAACGTTGGGGTAGTCCCAGTTTCAACTACATTCTCTGGCAGTTTGTTCCATACACCTACTACCCTTCGTGTGAAAAGGTTACCCCTCAGATTCCTCTTGAATCTTTTCCCCTTCATCTTAAACCTTTGTCCTCTGGTCCTCGATTCCCCTGCTTTAGTTTAGTTTAGAGATACCGTGTGGAAACAGGCTCTTCAGCCCACCGAGTCCGCACTGACCAGCATTTCCCACACATTAACACTATCCTGCACACACGAGGGACAATTTTTACATTTACCAAGCCAATTAACCTACAAACATGTACGTCTTTTGAGTGGGGAGGAAACCGAAGATCTCGGAGAAATCCCACGCAGGTCATGGGGAGAACGTACAAACTCCGTAAAGCCAGCACCTGCAGTCGGGATCGAACCCGGGCCTCCGGCGCTGCAAGCGCTGAAAGGCAGCAACTCTACCGCTGTGCCACCGTGCCGCCATGTACTCTGGACAAGAGACTCTGTGCATCTACCCGATCTATTCCTCTCATGATTTTATACGCATACATTGTACATTGACACAGTCATTGAACTTCTGAACTTCCTCAGTCTTCAATCCTCAGGTATGTTTTCATGACCATAGCTTCAATATGGTTGCACCAGGACAAATTGTTGGTCATATGGGGGGGTGGGGTAAACTTTTTTTATCTCTTTCCTCGACAGAGATGCAGCTTTTTCTGTGTCGTATCTCCATCTGCACTGCTGCCCAACATCGTCGAGTTGGCGACCTCTTGTTTGGGACTTCGAGAGCTCCAAAACCGCGGAGCCTGCGGACTTTAACATCTTGGAGCGGGCAATCCTTTTGCCAGGGGTCGGCCTTTGGTGCTCCAACCTGCGGGAGCTGCGGACTTTAACATTGTGAAGCTTGTGGTCCCTGGTTAGGGGCCGATTTCGGGAACTCCAAGCCGCAGGAGTTTCGACCGTCCCGATGCGGGAGCTTTGACTACCCCGACGTGGGAGCTCGAACACCAGCTGCAGATGGTTCGACTCCCCCGACTGCAGAAGGAAAGGAGGAAAGAAGATAAGACTGTGGTGGATGTTTATGTCAATTTTTTATGTAGTTGTGTGTCTTGTTGCTTTTTTGGTATGACCGTATGGCAAACCAAATTCCTCGTATGTTGCAAAACATACTTGGCTAATAAATTACGATTATGATTATGATTATTATGATTATGATATTTATGCCAAGCTTTTAACTTGAAGTTCTCGACCATCTTCACTTCAGAATCATTGCTACAGACTGGAGTTTGTACTCTACCACACTTCCTGAAGCCAATAACAAGCTTCTTTGTTTTGCTGACATTGAGAGAGGTTATTGTCTTGACACCATCTCGCTGCCTCTTTCCAGTATCTCATCATTTGTGGCTGCGATTACCTGTTGGTAACTGCGGTTACCAACAGTTCTCAGGAGTGGAACCCTGCTGTAACAAGGGAGGACCTGTATAGGTTGTCCTGCATTTTGACAGATGAAAGGAGCGCAAAAGGTCATTCATTCACTTGGATTACTGTGGTGAGCGAGAAGTGGATGATCTACAAACAGCAAATCTACCCATGTTTCCTGTAGCTCCAGGCTTCCGATGATGTTTGAAGCACACTCTGATTCCAAGCTTGCCTGCAGGCTTCACTCTCTGGTGGTCTCCCCCTTGACTGCACCTTGCCCTGACTCTCCGGACACGATGTTGAGAGCAGTCTTTTATTGGCTCTCAGTTATCAATGAATCTCTCAAGACCTCACTTCATCTTGCCACAGTTTGGAGTTTGGCCTTCCTCCGTATCAGTTTGGATTTTCTGAATAGGTTGCAGAGCCTAGCCATTGGCAGACAATCTTGAGACTTGAGTTCCAGGGTGGCACAGTGGTGCAGCTCATCGAGCTGTTGCCTCACAGTGCCAGAGACCTGTTTTTGATCCAGACCGGGTGCTGTGTGGAGTTTGCACGTTCTTTCAGTGACCGCCTGGATTTACTCCGGGTACTCAGGTTTCCTCCCACACCCCAAAATCCCTGCGGGTTTGCAGGTTAATAGGACTCTGTAAATTGCCCCTAGTGCATAGGGAGTGGATGAAAAAATAGTATAATGTAGAACTAGTGTGAATGGGTGGTTGATGGTCAACATAGACTTGATGGGCCGAAGGGCCTGTTTCCATGCTGTATCTTTAAACTAAGTTTGTTTATTATGACCTGCCCAGGTAAGTTAGAGATACATGTGTAAATCTCACTAAATTTAGAATTAAATCAAACCTGTGAAATGTCAGTCCTGTACTCTACAATGAGGTATTATCTGATCATCAGGGAAAATTAAAAATAAATTTCTTTGCAAATTGGGAGGCATTAAAAATAAAATAATGTTTGCCTTAGTCTTTCCCTGAGGTTAATTGGTCTGATGCCACTGTTGGTGTTTGCTCTTTGTGGGACATAGATTACAGCGGGAGAGGTTGCAAAAACCAGGTCACACATCTCTGCAAAGCACAAGCAGGCAATCATGAAATAACCACAACAGGGAAAGTGCTTGGGTTTATTATTTATCCATTTATATTTGGTTGCATAGACCACAGTTAACCTACTTTACTTGTCCTATTTGCAAGCTGGGACAAAGTTGTCCTATTTGCAAGCTGGGACAAATTTACAGGTAATATATAAGTAACTACAGCACAGCACTTCGTATTGCTGGGTTTTCCCCTTTTTTACCCTGTATTCATGTTCAGACTGAAGTGCAGCTCTGCCTTGCCAGCTGCCTCTGGGTTGAGCTGGGCAGCTTGCACATTTTGCAAAGTGAATGTGGAATATTGTCTATTGTCTATTGTCTATTGGATGGGTGTAGGCCACAGTCAGTAAGTGTGGGCAGTGGGCTGGCTCCAAAACAGTTTTCCTCCCCCCCCACACCCCCCCCCCCCCCAACTCCCCATCCCCCTACCCCACATCCCGTATACTATATCTCTCCTTTTTTTAATATCATTAACCTCTACATTATTGTGCATATAAAATCATGAGGGTAATTGGGAGAGTGAATGTACACAGTCTTTTTCAAGACTGGGGGAATCAAGACCCAGAAAACATAGGTTTAAGGTGAGAGGGGAAAGATTTAATTGGAACCTGAGGGGCAACTTTTTCAAACATAGGGTGGTGGGCATGTGGAATAAGCTGCCAGATGAGGGTATTATAATAACATTTAAAATACATTTGGACAGGTATATGGATAGGAACGGTTTAGTGGGATATGGGGCAAATACAGGCAGATGGGACTAGGTTAGATGGGACATCTTGGTCAGCACAGGCAAGTTGGACTGAAGGGCACATTTTCGTGCTGCATGAATCTATCACTATTATCCATCAAGCTAATAGATAAACGGATGGACACTAATAGATGGACACTACGCCATTTAAGCACTGATTCAGATTAGTAGCTGATGAATTGTCAGAGTGCTGTTTGCCCATTAGAATGTAATTAGAAAATGGATTTGGATTGGAGTAAATTGTAATGATGACCATTTCCAGTTCAAAATGCATGAATTCTTTATCACAGGGTGGAAATGTCAAAGTCAAGAGGCCATAAGCTTTAAGTTATTAGGAGCAAAATTTAAAGGAGATGTGCGGGCAGTTATTTTTGTACACAGAGAGTGGTGGGTGCCTAGAATGCACTGCCAGGGGTGGTAGAGGAGGCAGAAATGATACTGGCGTTTAAGAGGATATTGGTTAAGCACATGGATATGCAGGGAATGGCAGGATTTGGATTACATGCAAGTAGATTACATTATTTAGCTTGGCAAGGACACTATGCCGAAGGGCCTGTTCCTATGCTGTACTGTTCTACGTTCTAATTTTGAAATATGGTATATCATGGGGCATTCAGCGGGACTGCAAGAGTTCGGAAGAGGGTTCCAGCATTCATTAGCATTTGCTTTTAAAGTGTCCAAACAGAGTAAAAGCAGCTGCTTTTCCCCTAAATATTTCCTGGAGAGACAATGTAATGGGTGTCTCTGAGGCATACCACTGGCACTACAGTTTCAGTGGGAGCTGGGTGTCACAGGTGTATAAGACAAGGTCAGGGAACCTGGAGGCGATGCATGCGGGACAATGCTATCCAGATGAGACCTCCCCATAGAGTATTGTCTCCATAGAATCTGGTTTTCAAGGGTAGCGATCACTGAGACGGGTATGAAACTAAACAATTTCCATCAGACTGCCCTGTTCTCACAGTGGAAACCAAGGTCATGACCATTTCAACTTCCTGGCTTTAGGATTACTCCAGGCAGCTGCAACTATCTTCGTAATATTTCACGGCTTCCCTGTTCCCTGCAGCATTAAAGAGGGACTTTTATTTCAGCGAGGAGGAAGCTGCATTGTGCACACAAATATCTGCAACCATTGTAGACTTCCCCAAGCTGCCACTGACTATAGAAGAAACTGACAATCCTGATCAACACAACTTTTGTAAATAAAAAAAGCTCCCACTCTCTCTATCCAGGTAGCCCCTTACGATACTCCCTCTACATTCATGATTTTGGAGCTAAATTATGGTCTAGCCCCATTTACAGGTTTGCAGATAATACCAGCATAGTGGGCCAAATCCTGAATGATGATCTTACGGTGTACAGGAAAGAGATAGAGAGCTTAGTAGCATGTGTCAAAACAAAATTCTCCCTCAGTCAATATAATGAGTCAGCTAGTCATCAACTTCTGGAAGTGAGCTGGAGTACATGCTCCAGTCTGTATCAATGGTGCTGAACGTAGATGGTGAAGAATTTCAAGTTCCTAGGCATGCATTTTGATTAACAATCTGTCCTTGACCAACCACATTAATGGTATTGTCAAGAAACCCTTCTCCTTCCTCGAAAGACTAAGACTATTCAGCTTGTCTTCAATGATTCATTGAATTTCTACAGATGCACCACAGAACGCATCCTGTGGGATGCATCACAGCTTGGTTTGACATCTGCTCTGTCCAAGACTGTAAGGACATAAATCAGTACAGCACAGGATGTCTCTGTTGTACCTGATACCAAATTAAACTAATCCCTTCAGCCTGCATGAGGTCTATATCCCTCATTTTCTGCATATTCATGTGACTATCTGAATATGCTTATCATTCAATTCATGTGGCTATCTTGAATACTCTAGGAAAAGCAATAGTCACCTGATAATGTATCCTCTGGAACATAACAATCAATTCCCTCTCTACATAACAAAAAAATAATTTGTCACAAGAATGGAGAGCAGCTGGAGGAACTCAGTGGGCCAGGCAGCAGCTGTAGAAGGAAATGGACAGTCAATATTTCAGGTCAATACCCTTCATCTGGATTAGAGTTCCTGGTTTCCTTTTACTGCGTCTGCATCAGCAGTCTCTTGTGTCTCCAATTAAACGTTATTCTTTACATAGAAGAGAACAAGAAACCGCAGGCTCTCACAAGCTGATCTGATCACACAGTCCTGAAGAGAGTCAGAGAGAAAGCTACCATACCCAGGTTTCCAAGGAGGAGATGGCACTGAAGGCTTGTTCACATCTTCAACCTGTCACCCTCTGGGCAGGACAATGCCAAGGTTTTGTGGAGCACACATGTAAGGGGGAATATTTTAGAGAGAAGAATCAACAGGATATCAGAGGCCATGCTCAGAAATTCAATCTGACAATGGGTCCCGAACCAAATCATTGTTGATCCATGTCCTTCAGAGATGCTGCCTGACCCACTGAGTTGCTCCAGCACTTTGTGTTCTGGGCAAGATTCCAACATCTGCAGTTTCTTGTGTTTGTGGCCAAGCTCAAACATTAGTATAACCACTGTTCAGCTTTGGCAATAGTGTTTGGTGTGGGGTCTGGCCTGTGGTTCTGCCTCATAATTAAAAGCATGTTTCAATAGATTTAAAAATTCCAACTGGCCTGAGAACATTGAGAATTAAGTGTATTCCATTGCCCCATCGTAAATAAGGGATTAAAAAAGTATTAAGCAATTCCACAAACTTACAGCATGCAATCAACTGGATAATCAATGGCTTAACATGATAAGCAATATGTTCCTGATACTTTACCACCGGGTGGCGCCAGCAATGGCTGCCTTGTCAACAGACTGTCTCGTCCCTTCCTTCTTTGTTGTTTTTTTAGAATGTGTTAAATGTGTGTTTTAGTGTTCTTTAGCTTGTTATATGTAGGGGGTGGGGGTTGGGGGAAACCCTTTTAAATCTCTCACCCCGATCGAGATGCGATTTTTTTCCGTATTATATCTCCGTCCGCACTGCGGCCTAACATCGAGGAGTTGATGGCCTTTGCTGGAGACCGATTTCAGGAGCTCCAGCCGCGGGAGCCTGCGAACTTAACATCGTGGAGCTTGCGATCCCTGTCGGGGATCGACCTTGGAGCTCCAACCGCAGGAGCCTGTGGACTTTACCATTGTGGAGCTCGCGGTCTCTGGTTAGGGACCGACTTTGGGAGCTAAAAGCTGCAGGTGCTTAGACCGCCCCGATGCGGAAGCTTCGACTGCCCTGACGCGGGAGCTTCGATCGCCCCAACTGCGGGTCGTTCGACTGCCCTGAACGCGGGAGAATAAAGAGGAAGTTTAGACATTACTGCCGTCTATCACAGTGAGGAATGTGGGGAATTTGCTGTGGTGGATGTTTATGTTAGCTTTTATGTAGTTGTGTATCTTGTTGCTTTTTAAAATTATAGCTGTATGGTAATTCGAGTTTCACTGTACCTTAATTGGTAGGCTTGACAATAAACTGAACCTTTGAACTTAACACTCTCTGGGTAGAGAAGATGTCCCTCAAGTTCCCTCTAAATCTCTTACCCCTTACCCTGAATTATTGTCCTCTAGTTTAATGCATTTCTGGTATGGGGGTAAAGTTTCCTGCAGTCAACCCAAACCACTCTAATAATTATAAATATCCCAATCATGCCATCTCTTATTTTTCTCCACTCTGGGGAGAGCAGGCTGAGCTTCTCCATTTGTGGCAACATCCTTGTGAATCTTTGTTCCTCTCCAGCACTATCACATTCTTCCTGCAGCATGGTGACCTGAACAGCACACAATACTCCAGCTGAGGTCAGACAAAGGTTTAAGAAAGTTGAAGCATAACCTCCATACTTTTGTATTCAATGCCCGTCCAGTGAAGCCAGTATCCCAGATTCCTTCCTAATCATGTTATTTACCCATGTTATCATCTTCAAGGTCCAATGGACTTGTACATCGTTTCCTCTGTCCTTCAATATTACCGAAGACCCCACCATGTAGCCTCATTAATATTCCCAAAATACATCTTACATTTGTCTGGATTCCACTTCTACCCAAAAGACAGATGGTGAGGAGTCCATCTCTGTACAACACTGGGCTATAGTATTGGTGGGGATGGGTTTGTCACTATATAACACTGGGGTACAGTAGTGGTTGGGACTGGTCTGTCACTGTATAACACCGGGCTATAGTATTGGCAGGGATAGGTCGGTCACTGTATAACATTGGGGTATGGTACTGGTGGGAACATGTCTTTCGCTGAACAACACTGGGATACGGAACTGGTGGGGACAGGTTGGTGTGAACGAGTCTGTCACTGTATAACATTGGGGTACAGTACTGGTGGGGATGGTCTTTGTCACTGTATAACACTGGGGTACAGTAGTGATTAGAAAGGGTATGTCACTATACAACACTAGGGTACTGTACTGGTGGGGACAGGTCTGTCACTGTAAAACACCAGGGCACAGTAATGGTAGAATGTGTTCATCAATACAGTAGTTACTGAGGTTGCCAGGATGGAAATCTCTGAGTGGAAAGTGTTAGTCCTTTGAGCAGAAGTTGTCACCAGCTAGCTTACAAAAATATTATTTTTGTACGACCTAACCTTAACTGCAGGACAATCTTCAAAAAAATTGTGGTTGCTTTGTGGAGAAGACAGATAAAATTACAGAAATATAGCAGCATTAACAACAGTGATTTCCACAAGTCAGTGGATGTGCTTGGGATGATAGGAGGAAAGAGATTAAGCTGAATAATAACTTATTGTTCTCTTAAAACTTGTTACTGCTGCTGCTGGTGGCATTAAGTCGTGGCTGTAGTTGAGAGCGGTCAGCTGTTATTCTTCAGCGAGTTGCGGGGAGGGAGGGAGGTGCCACAGGGGGAGGGGAAGCCTTGCTTTGGTCTCTGTCATACGTGGGTTCAGAGAGAAGCAACAGCCTGGAATAAACATCCCACTAAGCTGCTGATCACTTAATTGTCGTTACCATATGAGGAGCATTTAATGGCTCTGGGCCTGCACTCGCTGGAATTTAGAAGGATGAGGGGTTATCTCATTGAAACCTGCCAAATAATGAATGGCCTAGATAGAATAGACATATAAAGAGTGTTTCCAGTAATGGGCGAGACTAGAACTGAGGGCCTAACTCAGAATAAAAGGACGTACCTTTAGAATAGAGATGAGGAGGAATTTATTGCGCCAGAAGTTGATGATTCTGTGGAATTCATTGCCACAGATGGCTGTGGAAGCCAAGATAGTAGATATTTTTAAAGCGGAGATTGATAGGTAAGGGCGTCAAAGGTTATGGTGAGAAGGCAGGAGAATGGGGTTCAGAGAGATAAATAGATCAGTCATGATCAAATGGCGGAGTACACTCGATAGGCCGAATGACTCTTATCGTCAGATGCATGGGGACTGGAGCAATTATGGCTCTTATGGTCAGATGCATGGGGACTGGAGCAATTAGATTCTTACATGTTGCAGCTTTACAAGCGTATCCACTCCCTAACAGTAGGGGCAATTTTTCACCCTGGGAAAGACTGATTATTTGCTTTATTCATAACTCTCAGAATTCTATGCGTTTCTATGTTGGAGGTTGAGGGTCGCCCCTCAACCTCCAACACTCCAGAGAGACCAATCCAAGTTGTTTCTTGGAATCCACCTGTTTTCTTGGAATTTGGCAGTGAGTTGAAACCATGTGCTCTGATTTGAAGAAAAGACTGTCACCATCTGGCCAAACTACATAATTAAATGAATGGGAACTTTTTCTGACGTGCTGGAATGAGAATTTGTAATGCAAATCTTGCTGCAGCTGCATTTCTGTGGCATTTTTCAGCTGCATTTCTGTTTGCAGAGAAATTTCAGATTCATTCCTGCAACCATGCTTTTGCATTTCCTCCAAAGCGACCTGCAAAGCTCCGGTCATATTTGGGGAATTGTGATTATTCATAATTAAGTTTTCTTAGAAGTAAAAGTTGTTATTTGAAACTTTTTATTTCTAATTAAGATCTTCTGAAATGAGAGTGACACTGACCACAGTTTCAGTGAGCTTTCAGATATCACCCATATGTTCTGAACTCTTTGAAAGTTCGATCCTAAAAGTAATCAGATTTTTGTCTTTCATCCATATTTGCACAACTTTTCAAGACAACTGTTGTTTCTGACTGGAGACAAGCGTGAAGCACTGCTTAAAACTCTAAGGTAGTTTATGCCATTCTAATTTGCAAGCAATTTGAAGAAGTGTCCTGACCCAAATTGTTATCTGTCCACTCCCTCCACGGATGCTGCCTGACCCACTGAATTCCACCAGCACTTTGTGTTTTACTTGATTCCAGCATCTGCAGTTCCTTGTGTCTCTACTTTATTGTCTTACATTGGATTAATAAGTTTGGATTAGTAATTACTTTAGATTAGTAAACCAGTTAGTACTGTACAGTAATACTGATACTTGAATGAATGTTTAAATCCTCCATGGCAACCAAGGTTTGGAGTGCAAGATCACACTGCCCTTTTGCCTTCATAGATGCTGTTTGGCCTGTTAAATTCTTTGAGCAGTTTATTTAACACAGGCTAGCTTGGTAAATGATTAATTCCAATAAATACAATGGATAAGGTTTGAGTACTGCTAACTTCCAGCCATTTGAAATGGGGTATAAATTAAAGCCTTTTTGATAGGTAAGCATAATGAATCTCAAAATAATGTGTGGTGGTTAGACAATACACAATAGACAATAGACAATAGGTGCAGGAGGAGGCCATTCGGCCCTTCGGCCCTTCGAGCCAGCAACGCCATTCAATGTGATCATGGCTGATCATTCTCAATCAGTACCCCGTTCCTGCCTTCTCCCCATACCCCCTGAATCCGCTATCCTTAAGAGCTCTATCTAGCTCTCGCTTGAATGCATTCAGAGAATTGGCCTCCACTGCCTTCTGAGGCAGAGAATTCCACAGATTCACAACTCTCTGACTGAAAAAGTTTTTCCTCATTAAATGATTTAAGGTGACAATATCAGTGAGAGTAATCATCATTTAGTACATAAAACATAGAAAAGTACAACACAGGAACTTTGGTCCACAATGTCCCTGCCAAACACAATACCAAGATAAACTAACCTCATCTGCCTGCACATGAACCAGATCACTCAATTCCCTTCATCCATGTGGCCATCTAAAAGCCTCTTGAACACAACCATCATATCTGTATCAGCCATCTTCCCTGGAAAATGGTAGGAAATGGCAATCCCATCGGAACAACTAACACATAGTTTTTGGAAAATTTGGGCATGGGTTTACAGAACAAAAAGATATCTTAAATTAGTATGTTTTTCGAATTAACCATAAATAATTTACCTCATTACCAAAGAGGTAGAGTAGTCCCTGTGTGTAGGTAGTGGTAAAATCTGGAAAGAATTGATGGGAATGCGAGGATTGTGAAAAGGAATAAATGTTGGATTGGTGTAAATAAGTGTCTGATGGTTGACTCGATCGATCCAGAGCTCTATTTCCATGTTGTAGGACTCCATGACTCTATTTTGAAGAGGAAAGGGATGGTTGGAATTTTGCAAGCATGGATGGATCACGGTGCAGAAATAAGGAACTGCAGATGCTGGTTTACAAAAAAGGACACAAAGTGGTGAATGCAGCAGGTCAGGCAGCATCTCTGGAGAACATTGAAAGGTGACGTTTCATGCTGGGATCGTTTTTCAGATTGATTATGGGGTGTGGGGAGTGGGAAGAAAGCTAGGAGAGAGGAGATAGGACAGGTTGAATGGCAAAGTAGACGTGATGGGCCGAATGGCTCAATAATTCCACCGGGTGGCGCCATCAGCAATGGCAGCCTCACCAACAGACTTGTCTGTTTTTTTGTCTTTTTGGTTATTTTTAGTATATTTTAAAAGTTTGTGTTAATGTTCTCTGGTTTGTTTTATGTGGGGGATGGGGAGGGGTTTGGGGGAAACTGTTTTTCAATCTCTTACCTTGCCAGAGATGCGATTGTTTTCCGGATCGTATCTCCGGTTGCTCTGTGGCCTAACATCGTGGAGCTGGAGGCCTTGCTCGGGACTGACTTTGAGCCCCACTGCGGGGTGTGGACTTACCGTCAGAGCTTGCGATCCCTTGCCTGGGATTAATGCTCCAACTGTGCCCTGTGGACTTTAATATGGAGGAGCTCGCAGTAGAGATCGATGTCGGGAGCTCCAAATCGCAGAAGGTTTTCAACAAGCCCCGACCCGGGGTAGATCGCCTGGCAGGGGGGAGATGAGATTTCCCCCCGATGCAGGAGCTTAATCGCCCCGCTATGGAAGGCCTGCCGCCAGCTACGGGAGTCAAGATTGTCCCGTCAACGGAAGGCCCGAGGCCCCTGACCGCAGGAGAACTAAGAAGGGAAGAGATTGAACTTTTTTTCGCCTTCCATCACAGTGAGGAATGTGGAGGAGTCACTGTGGTGGATGTTCATGTTAAAATGTAGTTTGTGTGTTCTGTTGCTTTTAATTGGTACTAGACAGACGTGGACCCATTGGGTCCAAATCTTTTCTGCGGGCCGCAAGGCAACCGTCCCGCAACTGACGATCCTGCGGGTCTGGCAACCCGTGAACCCTTTGCCGGGCGGGGAGTGTCCCCCAGGGTGGGCAAGGGGGGACATGGAACAGCCACTGACCTCAGCCCCGTGTGTCCAGCGCTGCAGGCAGAGCGAGCCGCGGACCCGAAGCCTCTCTGGCAGCTTAGCTGCGAACGGCGGTGATCGTCAGCAAACAACGGGGAACGGCGGGGACGGTCATCTTGTTGGACCCTCTGCTGCTGCCTCTGCCGCCACGCTGCACCACGAGAGGATGGTCAGGCGCGGGACACAGCGGGACGGGCGCCGGTCCTCCCGCTGATTCTCCGGGGGGTGGAGCACATTTATTAAAGTTAATTGGGTAAATTGTTTTAAAAAAGTAACAAAGGTTGAGACCGCGGTGGAATGGTAAGTAGGGTGGGCCTAAAATTGTGGCGCTATGTTGTAGTGTTTTTTTGTGGATGAAAACGGCACAAAGAAACATACGGAACAATACAATACAATATATTTTTATTATCATTGTACAGGGGTACAACGAGATTGGGAATGCGCCTCCCATACGATGCAATAAATTAATTAGCTAGTCAGTATGAAACAAATATATGGATGGACAAACATACAGGGGAACAAACATACAAGAAGAGGGGAACAAACAAGATGCGAGTTTTAGTAATATACTAGCAAAGAGTATTGGGCCCATTCCCACACCCCCCATTCTCTCCTCCCCCAACCCCAATCTTACTCTCCCCACACCCCCCCTTACCCCACGACCTCCCCTTTTCACAGTACCCCTCTTTCCCCCACCACCAAGCCCCCTCCGGACGACCCCTGTTGTCCCCCTCCTCAGTCCCTATTCTCAGACGCCGCCACCATTCTCTCTCCCCCAGACACACTCTTACTCTCCCCCACCCCCCCTTTCCCCAGCACACCCCTTTCCCCTACTCTCTCTTGCCCCCAGCACCAACAGGTCCGGGTGGGGGGGGGGGGGGGAGCGCATCAGTGAAAGGTCGGGGGGGGGGGGGGGGGGGGGGGAAGGGGGGAGCGCATTAGTGAAAGGCCCGAAGGGGGGTGGGGGGGGTGGAGCGCATCAGTGAAAGGTCCGGGGGGGGGGGGGGTGGGGGGGGATAGCGGGGAGAGGATCTCCCGGGTGTGGGAGAGAGGAGAGAGGAGAGAAGCAAGGGGAGAGAGGAGCACAGACGCACAGCAGCGCCACGCTGAAAGCCTTCAATAAATCAGTAGGAGCACTTCTCACATGGGCATTTTGACGTCACACGCTGAAGGCCATGGAAAAAACGGCTGGATTTTTTTTTTTAAACTAAAACCTCTGTAACTTAAAATATATACGACCGAATCAAATAAAAATATCATTTTCCAGCAGCGTTCAGCGTGGTGATTAAGGCGGTGCGCTACGGCTCACCGTTTTTGCCGGAATCAGCTCTTGAGAGATTTTTAAAAAAACTTTTAAACCTCTGTAACTTAAAAAATATACGACCGAATTAAATAAAAATATCATTTTCGGCAAGCGGCCAGCGGTGTGATTAAGGCGGTGCAAAATTGTGGCGCTACGGTTCAGTTTTGCAGAAATCAGCCGAAATCACTGTTACAAATATACATACAAATCAGAGTTTTAGTAAGATAAGAAGATAGATAGATGACTGTATGACAAGACTAATTCCTCGTATGTTGCAAAACATACTTGGCTAATAAAGTATGATTATGATTATGATTATGATAAAGTGTGCCAAGTGGCCATGTACGTCTTTGGATTGTGGGAGGAAACCAGAGATCCCGGAGTAAACCCATGCAGGTCATGGGGAGAAAGTACAAACTCCATGTAGACAATAGACAATAGATAATAGGTGCAGGAGTAGGCCATTCGGCCCTTCGAGCCAGCACAACCATTCAATGTGATCATGGCTGATCATTCTTAATCAGTACCCCTTTCCTGCCTTCTCTCCATACCCCCTGACTCCGCTATCCTTAAGAGCTCTATCTAGCTCTCTCTTGAATGCATTCAGAGAATTGGCCTCCACTGCCTTTTGAGGCAGAGAATTCCACAGATTTACAACTCTCTGACTGAAAAAGTTTTTCCTCATCTCCATTCTAAATGGCCTACACATTATTCTTAAACTGTGGCCCCTGGTTCTGGACTCCCCCAACATTGGGAACATGTTTCCTGTCTCTAACGTGTCCAACCCCTTAATAATCTTATATGTTTCGATAAGATCCCCTCTCACCATTCTAAATTGCAGTGTATAAAGTCTAGTCGCTCCAGTCTTTCAACACACGACTGTCCCACCATTCCGGGAATTAACCTACTAAACCTACGCTGCACACCCTCAACAGCAAGAATATCCTTCCTCAAATTTGGAGACCAAAACTGCACACAGTACTCCAGGTGTGGTCTCACTAGGGCCCTGTACAACTGCAGAAGGACCTCTTTGCTCCTATACTCAACTCCTCTTGTTATGAAGGCCAATATGCCATTGGCTTTCTTCACTGCCTACTGTACCTGCATGCTTCCTTTCAGTGACTGATGCACAAGGACACCCATATCTCGTTGTACGTCCCCTTTTCCTAACTTGACACCATTCAGATAATAATCTGCCTTCCTATTCTTACTACCAAAGTGGATTACCTCACACTTATCCACATTAAACTGCATCTGCCATGCATCCGCCCACTCACACAATCTGTCCAAGTCACCCTGCAACCTCATAGCATCTTCCTCACAGTTCACACTACCACCCAGCTTTGTATCATCTGCAAATTTGCTAATGGCACTTTTAATCCCTTCATCCAAGTCATTAATGTATATTGTAAATAGCTGCGGTCCCAGCACCGAGCCTTGCGGTACCCCACTAGTCACTGCCTGCCATTCTGAAAGGGACCCATTTATCCCCACTCTTTGCTTTCTGTCTGTCAACCAATTTTCTATCCATGTCAGTACCCTACCTCCAATACCATGTGCTCTAATTTTGCCCACTAATCTCCTAAGTGGGACCTTGTCGAAGGCTTTCTGAAAGTCAAGGTACATCACATCCACCGGCTCTCCCGTCAATTTTCCTAGTTACAACCTCAAAAAATTCCAGAAGATTAGTCAAGCATGATTTCCCCTCCGTAAATCCACGATCCTGCTACTGCTATCCAAATGCTCCGCAATTTCGTCATTTATAATTGACTCCAGCATCTTCCCCACCACTGATGTCAGACAAGCACCCCTAGTCAGGATTGAACCCAGGTCTCTGGTGCTGTAAGGCAGCAACTCTACCACTGTGCCACCATGCCACCCCTTGGGGATAACATAGAACTAGTGCAAACAGGTGATTGATGGTTGGTGTGAACTTGGTGGACCAAAGAGCCTGTTTCATTTTATTTCAATCAATAAAATCAAACCAATTCTGTAAGTTTTAAGATAGTTATGGAGAAGGGTAAGACTGGTCCTCAGATGAAAGTGCTGAATTGGGTGAAGGATGCCTGCAATAGTATGAGGCAGGAATTCGGGAAAGTAGACTGGGAGTGGCTCTTTGGAGGTTAATCCACATCTGACACGTGGGAGTATTTTAAAGGCCAGCTTTAAAATGGTTAGAATTGAGGACCCATGTTCTTGTGAGGATGAAAGATAAGATTGGCAAGGTTCAGGAACTTTGCATGACGTTCTGTCAAAATGAAAAAGTATATGAAAGCTTTATAAAACTAAAAGTGGATAATGGAGAGTATGAAGATGGCTGGGAAGAACTTAAACAAGGAATTAGAAGACCAATTCCCCACCCTGGTTATTCCTTCTACACCCCAACCTCACCCAACATTGAATCCCAATTGAAGATTGAAAGCTCACGCTGCCAGACTCACGACCAGCTTAATCCCCTTCTATTAGGCTTCCAAGTGGTCTAATATGGCTTAATCTTATGGAAGTACTCTTTGATTTACCTCTTCCCCATTGAGGACATTGGACATTTGTCTCTGGATCTGATGCTGAGAACTTTAAAATGCACTTTGTATCTTTCCATTGAAAAAAAGTATCCTATTGAGTGGATGAAAATAAAAACGCCATGAAAACAGTTGTAATACTATTTATTGCCTTTCCTGACCTTTTGTATCTAACTCTGCAGTTTTCCTTTTTTTTTCCTTGAATGAGCCAGTCACCTTCTCTCAAATCTCACCTCACAACAGCAGAGCAAACCAATGTCAGTAGCACCTGCGATGCACAATGTATGGACCCCGTTCTTGATAATCTTCCTGGCGAACCCACAGAGATTGGAAAGCATGGAGAGAGGCCAAAATGGAGCCACCAATCCACACGGCGTACTTCCTCTCTGGGACAGCGTGGATGTTGGTTTTGGTGTCTTTAGCAACCAAAGCAAAAATCTCCCTACAAAACCGAGAATAAAACCCTTCAAACATGGTTGAGCCTCCACTCAACAGAACATTGTCGTACATCAACTGCTGAACCTGGGGCTGGACTCTTTTCAAGCTATTGATGGTCATGAGGTGAATTCCTTCTTGGTTTGATCCCATGACTGATGGGTTGAAGAGAGCCTCTGGACATTTCATCCTCTCCTTGCCTATAGTAATGACGTGGCCGTCAGGGAGCTCATAGTCCACAAGGTACTCTTGGTCAGCCAAGTGTGTCTCCTTTTCCTGGTCAACAGCCACGTAGCAACATTTCTGCTTGATGTCCTCCACGATGTATCTGCCCTTCTCATGAAACGCGTTGCCCGCCTCCCCCAGCAACTTTATCAGGTAAGTGGTGAGATCGTGGCCGCCCAAATCGATCCGACTGATCGCATCTGGCATGTTGTACCCGTCGTGAACTGGTACAGCGTGGGTCACGCCGTCTCCAGAGTCCACGACGAGCCCCGAGGTCTTCCCGTAGGAATACACCGCCAGCACCGACTGGTAAGAGACGTGCATGGCTGGGACATTGAAACGCTCAAAGAGAAGTTCTGCTATCTTCTCCCTGTTGGTGGTGGGACTGAGGGGAGGGTCGGAGATCAGGATGGCGTGCTCCTCTGGACAAACCTTCAGATCCTCATAAAATACGTGCCGGAGGAGATCTTCCGCCGCCGTCCAGTCCACGATGATTCCTTGCCGGGTTGGTTGGACCAGTTGGAGATCTGGCTCGGTTGAGACCGTCTTGCCCACGGTGATGTTGTTTCGTTTGCTCTTCCCTCTCGGGTACCCAACCACTGACCCAACCACTGACCGCGGCATGGGGTCGCCGGCGTAGCCCACCTTGCAGATGCCTGATCCCATGTCCACCACCAACGCTCCAGTCTTCATTATTGCAATTTTGGGAACCGAGCCGGCGTCCGGTTTCTCCCGGGACTTGACGTCTCTCACCGAGCCGGGCGACGAGGGTGGGCGCGATGTTTTCGTTTTATCCACGGTTCCCGACGGCGGCCGCTGAATCTTCTGCAACATTTCTCAAAGTCTGCACAGAAACACAAGGCTGGGTCTTCCTTGTATGTAAACCTGCTTATCAATTTGATAAAACACGGGATGAAATGTTTTTAAATCCTACCTACATCTTTGCACATCACAGACACGGCAATTATGACGGCGCCGAGATGCAACTTGCGCTCAGGCACTTATGGTAATATTTTGTTGCCATTATTTATAAAGCTGCAAGTTAAATCTTCAGGAAGACACAAGAGAATGCAGATGTTGGAATATTAAGCAAAGCACAAAAGTGCTGGAGGAACTCAACGAATCATGCATCATTTGAGGAGGGAATGGACAGGCGACGCTTTGTGTCCTGATATGGTCCTGGTCATCCCCTCCACAGACGCTGCCTAAACACCTGATTTCCTCCAGCACTCTGTGTTTTGTTGAAGATTCTAACATTGGAGTTTCTAGTGTCTCAATCTTGCTAATGTTTAGCAGAATTCTGCCTGGATTAGAGGTTACTTGGATTGCTTTCTGTGGAATGCCAGAGATTGAAGGGCAGATCTAATTATGAGAAATATAGATAGGACATAAATTGGTATATTTGTATTAGAATATATGAACTACAGGGATATAAGTCCTAGTAAGTTATAATTTGAAACAGCTAGAAGCCCCGTGAAACGTTTAAATTGGAATAGGGCAAAGTAATTATAAACTCAATTATATTTTCAAATCTTCAGTTAACTGACAATTATTTACCATTTCCCGCTACAGTTTACCAAAAGTGAATGTCAAGATGTGGCACTTCATAAATCTTGATGCAGCAAAGGAACTTGAAGCACAAAACTCATGGCATAAATTTCTTAGTGGACACCAATAACTTGTCCTTGCCCAGCTCTGAACTTGGGACTGTGGTTGAGCTTTATGAAGGAGAATTACTCCATGAAATACAATATATCCTCTTGCCAAAACCCATCCTCTTTTTTTCCAGCTGCTCGATCTGCTCTACATACCATCTCCTCATTCGCTCATGTTGCACTTCAAGGGGGTTACTTACCAATGCATCCATGCCTGGGAGATCTGGCTTATGGAGAAACTTGAGTTCAAGGCATAAGTGTGGAGTGTGTAATGCAAGCTGATCTCACCTTCAGTCCTTTCAAAAGGAAGTTGTAATTGTAACTGGATAACATTTCTGCTCCCATGTTGTGTTGAAATGTTAATCTGGCAATAGAGAAGCTCTGGAGGATTGTGTGTGTCTGGCACGGGCTTGAAAAATTTGCTATAAGTGCCTGGGTTTGATACCTACCTTGGGAGCCTACACATTCTCCCTGTGACTGTATGGGATTCCGGGTACTCCAGTTTCCTCCAACATCCCAAAGACATATGGGTTTTGTCGGTTGATTGACCTCTGTAAATAAATTGCCCCTAATGTGTAAGGAGGGGATGCAAAAGTGAGATAATATAGAACTAGTGTGAATTAGTGCGTAATAGTTAGAGTGGGCTTGGTGGCCTGAAGGACCTTTTCAAAGCTGAATTGCTAAACTAAACCATTACAGTTCCACCCCCATCTCTCTGTTTCAGCTTTCTCTCTGTACTCTTGAAGAAGGGTGCCAACCCAACACTTTGTTTGTACATTTCCCTCCTCAAATGCACACTGACCAGCTGATTTTTTCCCGGACATTGTGTATTACCCTTAAACCAAATCTGCTTATTTCTCCACAGCTGTTGACCAGCTGAGTATTCAAACTTCCCTCTGCCTTTGCTAGACCTGCAATTTCAGATTAAAAATGGCCAGTCACCGGAGCAGAAATCAGCAGGTAGCTTTGAACAGCGGCTCTGTTCAGAGACAATGTTTGCTAGTTATCAGTCTGACGAAGGTTCACGTCAAAATGTCATCTATCCACGTTCTCCAAAGATGCAGCTGACCCGCTAAGTTGCTGAGTTACTTTGGCACTTTGTGTCTTTCTTTGTAAACTAGCAGAGAGTCATACAGTGTGCAATTATGCCCTTCGGCCCAACTCGCCTATCGTGATCAACATGCCCCATCTGCACTAGTCCTACCTGCCTGTGTTTGGTCCATACCCTTCTAAACATATCCTATCCATGCACCTGTCCAAATGTTTTTTAAACATTGAGATAGTACCTGCCTCATCTACCTCCTCTGTTGCCCCTCAGGTTCCTATTAAATCTTTTCCCCCTCACCTTGAACCCATATCCTTTGGTTCTGAGTAAAAGATTCTGTGCATTTACCTATCTATTCCTCTCATGGTCTTATACATCTCTATAAGATCTCCCCTCATCCTCCTGCACTCCAAGGGATAAAGTGCTAGCCAGCTCAACCATAGCTTAGGCCCTCAAGGCCTGGCAACATCCTCGTAAATCTTCTTTGCACCCTTTCCATCTTAACAACGTATTTCCTACAATGGTGATCAAAACTGGACACAATACTCCAAATACACCCGCCCCCCCCCCCCCCAACCTTTAACAGCCTGTTAGGAAAACTGCCAATTAATTTTTTAAGGATTTTCTTGCTCAGTGAAGGCCAAGGCCAAGGCCAATAATCAAAGCCTTTAAAATTCCAAAGGCGAACAAAAAGTACCACTATTATCGATTATTTTTAAAAGGATGCATTTTTTGAATATCCTAAAAATAAGTAATTAAATATTAAAATAATTCTGTAATCTAAATAACGAACTTAACATAGAAAAAGTAAAGTCGATATATCAATCTTTTAATATCATCTTTATATAAAATGACATTTTCAAGTAAACGTTTAATAATCTCTAGGACAAAATAAAACTCTGATCTCAGTAGCACATGTGATGCACAATGTTTGGGCCTTGGTCTTTGTAATCTTCCCGACGGATCCACATCGACTGGAAGGCATTGAGTGAGGCCAAAATGGAACCACCAATCCAGACGGCGTACTTCCTCTCCGGGACAGCGTGGATTTTGGGCTTGCAACCAGGAGGTGACAGAGCATACAGCTCTTTGCAAAAACGTAAGTTAAAGCCATCGAATAATGTCGAGCCCCCGCATAGCAGGACGTTGTTGTACATGAGGTGTCTCACCTGGGGCGGGATCCTTCGCAGACTTGTATTCGTGGCTATGTGGATGCCGTCTTGGTTTGTCTCCATGAGACATGGGTTGAACAAAGCTTCGGGACACTTAAACCTCTCTTTTCCAATGGTAATAATATGGCCATCTGGTAGCTCATAGTCCACAAAATGTTGTTGATTGGACTGTTTGGCGTCGTTTTGACAATCGGCAGCGACGTAGCAACATTTCTGCTTGATGTCCTCCACGATGTATCTGCCCTTCTCGTGAAACGCGTTGCCCGCCTCCCCCAGCAACTTTATCAGGTAAGTGGTGAGATCGTGCCCGCCCAGATCGATCCGACTGATCGCATCTGGCATGTTGTACCCGTCGAGAACCGGGACAGTGTGGGTCACGCCGTCTCCAGAGTCCACGACGAGCCCCGAGGTCTTCCCGTAGGAATACACCGCCAGCACCGACTGGTAAGAGACGTACATGGCTGGGACATTGAAAGACTCGAATAGAAATTCTGCTATCTTCTCCCTGTTCGTGGTGGGACTGAGGGGAGGATCGGAGATCAAGATGGCGTGCTCCTCTGGACAAACCTTCAGATCCTCATAAAACACATGCCGGAGGAGATCCTCCGCCGCCGTCCAGTCCACGATGATACTTTGGTGGGTTGGTTGGACCAGTTGGAGATCTGCTTCGGTTGAGACCGTCTTGCCCACACTAATGCTTTGCTTGCTCTTCCATCTTGGGTATCCCGTTACGGATGCCACCACGGAGTCCGGCCTGGGTTGTCCGGCATATCCCACCTTGCAACTGCCTGACCCCATGTCAATCACTAGTGCCCCAGTCCGCACGGTGGGACAATCTGAGTCCACCTTCACTTGCGCTTTAACCACTGCTTTCGGCTTTACCTCTTTGCCCGACACTTTGGACGATGTCGATTGAGATTCCTTGTGCTTCCCTGTAGAATAGGCCGGAGCTCTTTGGACCTGGTGCAACATCTCTCCCAGCTTGGAGGTTCCGCGCATGCTGCCTTCCTCTGACAGGGCACACGCACACACACACATTGTTAAAGAATAAAGCAATAAAATCCCTTGAATTGCTTACGGTGCGCCATCACAAAGTCAAAGATGGCACTCATTGTGACGTATTTTGATGCACAAATTGCTGCTGCGAATTTTAAGTAGTATTTTTTTATAGCTGTTCCAATGCAATAATGGATATGTGACAGAAACTATTGCAGAAAAGAAACGTTATAGTTAATTTCCGTTCAGAAATTGCATGGAAAAAATAATTTTGGAGGTCAGAATATTAAGGAAACGGCACTCATGTGTGCTCATTTCCCTCCACAGATAGTGCCTGGCCCAATGACTCTATGGCACGCTGAGTTCCTCCTGCACTTTGTGGGTATTTTTGGTCCGGATTCCAGCATCTGCAGTTCCTGTGTCTTCAGGGTACTCTGCCGTTTTTAGGTGTATTAGTTTCCTTGGGGTAAGTCGCAGCGGGTCAGGCAGCATCTGTGGTGGAAATGGCCAGGTGACATTTCAGGTCCAGACCCTTCTTCAGATTGATGGGTTAGAGAGAAGGCGGATAGCTGGTAGATAGAGATGAGGGGGGGGGGGGGGGGTGGGCAAAAGCTGGCAAGTGATGGTTGATACAGGTGAGGAGGTTGGCATATATCAGATGGGGATAGAGGGGTGGAGAAGGCAAAGGCATGTCGATGGTGGAATATGACAAGGAAGAAAAGTGGGGAATTAAATGTAGAATCAGAGGCAGGGATGGAAGGGGGTAAAAAAAATTGGGCACAGGGTGGGGATACAAGCGGTGGAGGAAGTGAAAATAATTGGGTGATGGGGCAGGGAGAATGGAAAGAAAGGTTTACAGGGGGTGATGTACGTTTGGAGACACTGGTGGTTGGGCAAGGGTCAGGGAGAGTGGGGTGTCACATCTCCGCCTCAGGTGTGGAATAATGATACAGACACAATCTGTATAAGTTACATTACTTAGTTTCTATGTTTATTGTCTCTCCTGACTGCAACCCCCAGGCCTTGCAGTATTCAGCAAGCACACCTTCCAATTCTCCAGTCACCTGATACACAGCTCACGATATTTGCATATCATCATCATGACTCATTATCATGACATCCCTCCTTTACCAGAAATAATCTTTAAATTACTGCGTTCTTTCCCCCAATTAAACAATTCTTTACTCTTAAAAATGTATTATGTTATTTTTCCTTAATACAAATATACAAATAATAACTTCTAAGCTTCCTTTGCCTCTAAACAAATGTCATATAATTACTAAACAAAATTATAACTATAGTCTATAACACAAAATTGTCGAATCTTTTGGGAACTCTCCTTTCACGTTTTGGTCCACCAGCTGGCACAAGAACATCAGAGTCTGTTGAATCTGCCAAAGTGTCATCCAGACGTGGTCTCTGCTCACCACCTGCGTCGCAGCGTGCTGTCTCTGGAACTCTGGTCATCACCTCAGGAATACTCGTTGGCTCAGAAACACCGGTCACCACCTCAGGGATGTCTTCTGGCCCCTCTGAATTGGTGGCTCTCGGTGGAATTTGGCCCCCCTCGATTCGAGTGTCTCTCGACATGTACTTTTTTACACTCGATACATTCCTCTTGTACATAACACCTTCTGGAGACTTGACTGTCACCCTGCTACCGCTCCTCGATACAACATTGTATGGCTGGCAATGGTAAGGAGTGTCCATCTTACCACCATCATCTCGCCTCACAAGTACGTCATCACCAGGCATTATTTCTGAGTGCCTGGCTCCTCGTTTCAAGTCGGCATACCATTTTGTCACACCTTTCTTTTCGGTATCACGGTCTCTCAGCTCCTGGTCTTCCGTGATCTCTCACACTTCTGGCATTTTAGTGCGAATTTTCCTTCCAAACAAGGCTTCTGCAGGGCTTTTCCCTGTCGTTGAGTGAGTGGTCGCCCGATATACAGCTACGTATGCTAGCAGCGCCTCCTTCCTGTTTTTCCCTTCGGCATGGGCGATTCGTATCCTCTTCTCTATAGACTGGTTTTGTCTCTCTACTTCTCCATTAGTTTGTGGCCATTTAGGAGTCACCTTGTGATAATGAATACCTGCGGTTCTCATGTACTCAGCAAACGTCTCCGAAACAAACTGTGGCCCATTGTTGTAGTACAAAGTAACAGGCAACCCGTGTCTGGCGAAAATCTCTGCTAATGCCCGTACAGTCTTTTCTGCCATAGTTGATTTCATCACTGCATACTCATAGTATCTGCTGTAGTAGTCCACCACTACCATAATTGATTCACCTGTTGGTAGTGGCCCAAGAAAGTCAACAGCTATGTCAACCCATGGTCCTGTTGGCAACTTTGAACGTCTAATTGGTTCTGGTGGGTTGCTCCTCATCTCGGTTGCATTCTGAGGTTCATGTGCATCTGCAACACCTTTCACTTTAGCCTTTGCCAGGTTCAGCCCTTCACTTGTGAGTCTGTGTCCCATGAAATCCATCTCAGAGACGCCAAATTTGCACTTGTCTTCATTCACAGTGAGACCTGCTTCTTGAAGTTTAGTCAACAATAGCTTCAATCTCCTGTCATGCTCTTCACAAATAGATGCATGGACAATGATGTCATCAGATATGTTTGCTGCTCCTGGTCCCCCCTGAATCACTCTGTGGATTTCATACTGATAGATCTCAGGGGCACCATTGATTCCGAACATCAGTCTTTTGTACCGGTATAATCCGCAGTGAGTGACAAATGTCACCTCTCTTGACTCTGGATGTAATTCCAATAGGTGATATCCCCACTAGAGATCAATTTTGGGGAACACTTTACTGGTTGATAACTCTTGTAGCACCTCATCGATTGTCGGAATTGGGTGTCTTTCTCTGATTATCGCTTCATTGGCTCTCCTCATGTCCACACACAATCTGATATCATCATTGGGTTTAGGCACTATCACTACTGGACTCACCCATGGTGTTGAATGTTCAACTGGCTCAATAATGTCCTGATCAATCAACTCCTTGATCTTAGCTTGGACCATGGACCATGACCCCACCGACAAACACCAGACCTTAATCATCAGCACCATCATGGACCTCACCATTTCTGGCGCTTTATCCTCTAATGCCTCCAAACTTATCGTTCCCCAGCTCCGCACGGCCCGATTTTACCTCCTACCTAAAATCCATAAACAGAACTGTCCCGGCAGACCCATTGTTTCTGCCTGTTCATGTCCCACCGAACTTATTTCTACCTACCTCGACTCCATCCTATCCCCCCTGGTCAAATCCCTCCCCACCTACGTCCAAGACACCTCACATGCTCTCCATCTCCTCGATAACTTCCGGTTTCATGGCCCCCACTCCCTCATCTTTACCATGGATGTCCAGTCACTCTACACTTCCATCCCCCACAAGGATGGTCTTGAAGCCCTCCGTTTCTTCCTCGACCGTAGAACCAGCCAATCCCCATCTACTAACACTCTCCTCCGCCTAGCAGAGCTGGTTCTTACCCTTAACAACTTCTCCTTTGACTCCTCCCACTTCCTCCAAACCAGAGGCGTAGCTATGGGCACTCGCATGGGCCCTAGCTATGCCTGCCTCTTTGTCGGTACGTCGAACAATCCCTGCTCCGGACATACACTGGCCCCATCCCCGAACTCTACCTCCGCTACTTCGACGACTGAATTAGTGCTACCTCTTGTACCCATGCAGAACTCACTGACTTCATACACTTCACTTCCAATTTCCATCCTGCTCTTAAATATACTTGGACTATCTCCGACATCTCCATACCGTTTCTGGACCTCACCATCTCCATCACAGGAGACAGACTAGTGACTGACATCTACTATAAACCCACTGACTATCTGGACTACACTTCTTCCCACCCTGTCTCCTGCAAAAAGTTTATCCCCTACTCCCAATTCCTCCGTCTATGCCGCATCTGCGCCCCGGATGAGGTGTTTCACACTAGGGCATCAGAGATCACCTCATTCTTCAAGAAACGGGACTTCCCCTCTTCCATTATAGATGAGGCTCTCACGAGGGCCTCTTCTACATCCCGCGGGCAGAGACCGGGATAAATAACTTATTAGGGGGTCCAGAACCAGGATCAGGGTGATGACGCTGGGCGTTGCGAACTGTGGTCTCGATCTCCCAGGTGATGGAGCCCACCAGGCAGATGGGAGGCAGAATGGGTTCGTGGGAATGGTTGTTCTGGTCGGAACTAAACCAGCGGGAGAGGGAGTTCGGCTTGACATTCTTAACCAAAGAACGGTATGACAAGGTGAAGTTAAACTGGGTGAAAAACAGGGCTCGCTGGGCTTGACGAGGGTTGAGCCGCTTTGCCGAGCGCAAGTACTCCAGTTTCTTGTGGTCCATCCACACTTGGAATGGCTGCTCAGAGCCCTCCAACCAATGCCTCCACTCCTCCAACGCCAGCTTCACTGCCAGCAGCTCTGTTGCTGATGTCATAATTTTCCTAAGTCGGGGAGAGGCGGCGAGAGAAGAAGGCACAGGGGTGCATCTTCTGGTCCTTGGAGTAGCGTTGGGAAAGCACCGCCCCTCTGCAGCAGGGGACCAGGCAAACTTGAAGGAGGTAGATGTGAGAGGAGCAGCCAGGATGCTGATAAAGTGGCGGTAAAAATTGGCGAAGCCGAGGAAGCGTTCATTGTAGCTCCCTCCGACTGGTAGGCTCAGGCCAATCTACCACCGCTCTCACCTTTCCTGGATCCATCTCGACATGGCCAGCAGAGAGGATGTATCCCAGGAAGGACACCGTGGGCTGGTGGAACTCATACTTGTCTGCCTTGACGAACTGCTGGTTCTCCCATGGCCGCTGCAGGACGAGATGGACATGGCGGATATGTTCCGATGCAGAGACAGAGTAGACGAGGATGTCATCCAGGTAAATGAAGACAAACCGGTTCAGCATGTCCCGGAACACATCATTGACCAGAGCCTGGAAGACAGCCGTGGTGTTGGTCAGACCGAAAGGCATTACGAGGTAATAGTAATGCCCGCTGGGTGTGTTGAAGGCTGTCTTCCACTCATCTCCTTCCTTGATGCGAACCAAATGGTAGGCATTGCGTAGATCCAGCTTGGTAAACATGGTAATATGCTGCAGGCAATTGAAGACAGCGGAGATGAGTGGTAAGGGGTAACAGTTTTTGACAGTGATGTCATTCAGGCCTTGATAGTCAATGCAAGAGCGAAGGTCGCCATCCTTCTTACTCACAAAGAAAAATCCCACCCCGGCGGGAGAAGAGGACGAACGAATTAAACCAGGTGCCAGAGACTCCGAAATGTGTCTCTCCATGGCGTTGGTCTCAGGAGCAGAGAACGAGTACAGACGACCGCGGGATGGAGAAGCACCGGATAATAAGTCAATGGCACAATACTATCACACCCACAGCTCTCTAAAGCGTTGTTTCGAAAATCAATAGCTTAATCGGGAACCGAGCGGATCCAGGATCCTCTAGGCTGCCTCTCTTCCGACCAAAAGGTGGTCGAAAATCTTTCTCAGATTTGCCGAAAAACGGGCAAAGTCCTGGCAGAAGTCGAGCTGTCTCTCCCAGGCAGCTGTACCCCAGGCTGCCAGCTGTACCCCAGGCTGCCAGCTGTACCCCAGGCTGCCAGCTGTACCCCAGGCTGCCAGCTGTACCCCAGGCTGCCAGCTGTACCCCAGGCTGCCAGCTGTACCCCAGGCTGCCAGCTGTACCCCAGGCTGCCAGCTGTACCCCAGGCTGCCAGCTGTACCCCAGGCTGCCAGCTGTACCCCAGGCTGAAGCACATCCTGACAGCAGGGAGATGGCATAGGCTACTTTGGAGTGTTCTGTGCTGAAGCAGGATGGTTGTAGCTCAAAAACCAAGGAGCACTGCGATAGGAATGACCTGCAAGTAGAGGGATCGCCATGGTACCTCTCCGGGGTGGGAAGAACTGGTTCCAGAATGGGCTGGATACGGCTGGAAGTGGACAGAGGCATCAGCAGAGTCAGGAGGAGTTGGCAGCAGTGCGAGGTGTGACAGGATCTGGCTGACAGTGTTTGCCAACTGCTGGGTGGTCACTACAAGTTTGTCTATTCGAGCCTCATGGGCGCCAAGAGTGGAGCCTTGAAGTTGAACAGCCCTGCACAACCGAGCCAGTAAATGCCCAGGTTCGGAACTGGGAGCGCCAAGACTCTGGTCTGGCTGATCAGAATTGCCTGCCGAGTCCATATAGGCCGACTAATCTGTCAGCAGGTTCCGAAATGGAAAGGACTCGAGTGCAGGCTCACCGAGAAGTGCTGATGAAAACCCAAAATCCAAACGCGAATGGAACCTAAAGATTGGCGGCACGGTGGCGCAGCGGTAGAGTTGCTGCTTTACAGCGAATGCCCTGACTACGGGTGCTGTACTGTAAGGAGTTTGTACGTTCTCCCCGTGACCTGCGTGGGTTTTCTCCGAGATCTTCGGTTTCCTCCCACACTCCAAAGACGTACAGGTATGTAGGTTAATTGACTGGGTAAATGTAAAAAAAAATTGTCCCTAGTGGGTGTAGGATAGTGTTAATGTGCGGGGATCGCTGGGCGGCGCGGACTTGGTGGGCCGAAAAGGCCTGTTTCCGCGCTGTATATATATGATATGATATGATATAGACCTGGAACCGACAGAACTCAGAACTACTATCGAACCCGCTGAACTGATTAGTCAGCACCCAATTGGTGATGATCTCAGGTATTTATACCAAGTAATAGACTAGGGGCACGGATTAAATGCAGGTGTAACTCCTAATAGCTCGGGAGGAGTCTGGAAAAACTCAAGTGTCTGGAGGCGTGGCAAGTGTGACAACTACAGTTGCAGGGGAAAGTACCTGGGGAGGGGGTGGTTTGGGTGGGAAAGGACAAGTGAACCAAGGAATTGCAGAGGGAGCGATCTGAGCAGAAAGCTGAAACTGGTGGGGATGGGAAGATATGACGTGGTGAGATCACGTTGGAGATGGAAATATTGGAGGATACTGTGTTGGATGCAGAGGCTGGTGGGGTGACGAGGTGAACTCTATCCTTGTTCTGTCTAGGGAGAGGGTGAGCAAGAGCAGAATTATGGGACACAGAGGAAATGAAGGTGAGGGATCCATCTGTGACAATAGGTGGGAAACCACGTTTAATAAAGAACGAGGACGTCTCAGATGCCCTAGAATGGAAAGCTTCATCATGGGAGCAGATGCAGCAGAGAATAAATTGTGTTAAAGAACAAGTTGGTGCAACTTCACAAGTCTATGAGAAAACAAGTTGAGATAATATGGCAGGTTTCTCATGTAAGGTACCCTGAACATAAAGGTTATTAAAATTGGTGTACAAAGACAGGCAAACGTCTATTTCAACCCCAGCTGAATGCTGGCAGGAAAGTGGATTTAATCTTCTTGTTCTTCAACAGGAATCTTTTGCCCTTTCACCAAAGAAGACTCATTTTGAATGATTCCACGTATCTGCTCAGGGAATTAATCATCAATGCATGTCTTTGTATTTTCTAATATTCGTTCTGAATACATTTTTTAACCTGTGTTCCATTGTTTAATAGTCCTGTTTAAAGTTACAAATAGCGCTTCCTTTCAAATTCATATTCCGGAGAAGGGTCTCGACCCGAAACGTCACCCATTCCTTCTCTCCCGAGATGCTGCCTGACCTGCTGAGTTACTCCAGCATTTTGTGAATAAATCATATTCCGTTATGCTTGATATACTTTTTGCTGGATAGGGATGATGTACACCAGGTTGTATTTCTTCCACCATTCTGCAGGCTGAACATCTTCAGTCGTGATGAAAGTGCTGCTACAGTGATGTTGGTGAAGATGCCCTTTGGCTGAAGGGACATTGTTGTCATGGAGAACTTGGAGCCGGATTGTTCTAGCATCTCTCCCAGAGGTAGGGAGAATCATCTGAGAGGTGTTGTCTAGGTAACCCATTGCTTCAAACAGATCCTGTAAATGGTATATGTTTTGGTCACAGAGCTAACCGAATGAGTATTGATTTCAGCAGTGCAGTCTTGCTGCAGCGATCCTGGTGATTGATGGATATCCTTCATATTCACAACTTATAGAAAACACTTCCTCATTCATTGCTACCATGGTTGAATGTTTCCAAATACACAGGACAAGATGTTAAAAATCCAAAGTGCCAAATGTCAATTTGCTCCCGGTGGTAATGGGAGGCTTATGCACTCACCTATGCTCCTCCGATGTTGAGAAAGGCTAGGCAGACACATCATTGGGGTTATCAAGTGGGCACCTACTTTCATCGACGTTTCGCTGATTGGACCCACGACGTCTCCAGTAGGCTCAGCAGTGCATTCTGGCGTCCCAAGCCACCCCCCTCTGCATCTGCCTAGCCGGCTTATTTGGGAGACCAGATGGGGTCTTTCCTCTTCAGCCAGAGCCACTGGCTACTCCGCTCTGCCACCTGTGATGTTTCCTTGATAGCCTGGCGTTGGGCTTGTCCGCTGATCCCCAGGTCCTTCATCAGTCTTACGGTAGATGTTGCCACAAATCCTCGACATCCAACTTCTACCGGGCAGATCTTTGCTCTCCAGCCCCGCTGTTCTGCCTCCGCTGCAAGGTCTGTGTAGCGCAGTTTCTTTCTTTCAAAGGCTTCCTGCACAGCACCCTCCCAAGGGACTGTGAGCTCCACAAAATACACCATGCGCTGAGAGTTGGACCAGAGGACAAGATCAGGCCTCAAGTTGGTGATGGCTATCTCTGGTGGAACTGTAAGCCGTTGGTCCACATCCACCAGCATCTGCCAGTCCCGGGCTGCCTCCAGCTGTCCAAACCTTGTCCTTGGTGGAATTTTCCGTTGCTTTTGTTCCCCCTCCCGAACAAAGGCAATTGGCATAACTGGGTTGGTTGTTCTGGGCGGCAGGGCATTGTTGGTTGTTCTCCTGCTTTCCAGAGTTGCTGCCAGGCATTTGAGCACTTGATTATGTCTCCAGGTGTACCTTCCTTGGGAGAGGCTTACTTTACACCCAGTGAGGATGTGCTTAAGCGTGGCTGGTGTTGAACACAGGGGGCATGATGGATCTTCGTCCAGCCATTGGTTGAAATTTTTTGGGCTAGGAAGGACATCATAGGTTGCCCGAATGAGGAAGCTTAACCTGCTCGTCTCCATCTCCCACATGTCCTTCCAGCTGATCTTCTGCTTTTCCACACTCTCCCATCTCATCCACTGGCCCTGTTTAGCTTGCGACACAGCCTTGGCACACCTACTTGACTCCTCCTGTCGGCGGACTTCGGCCGTGACCAACTTCCGGCGCTCCAGTGAGGATGCCTTGTTCCAGCAAGGTCGCTTTCCGCCAAGCCCCAAGCCACTTCGTCCGTGTTGGACTTGCCCAATCATGTCGCCTTGGTGGAGAGCAGATTTTGCCTGCTGTGTCGCATTCTTAGCCGTCCACTTCCTTCCTGTTGCCAGGGTTGGGGCAACAGCTCGGATGACAGTGTCCCTCGACTCTGCCAGGGTCATCTCTAGTCTGACTTTAGTGCACTTGAACTCCTCTGTGAGGCTAGAGAGAGGCAGCTGAAGTACCCCCTGACCGTACAGGCATACGTTGCTCAGGCATCGAGGAACACCTAACCACTTTCTCACAAAAGAGCTGATTGTTCTTTCCATCTTCTCAACTCTTGTGAGGGTGATGTCATACATGGTTAGTGGCCACATAAGGCGAGGTAGTAACCCAAACTGCAGGCACCAGATTTTCAGCTTTCCAGGCAACATGGATCGGTCGATGTTTGCTAGACCTTTGATGATTTCTTGCCTCAGCTCATTTGCCTGATCAGTGTCCTTCAGTTTAGTCATACCATCTCCCCAGACTTTTGATTGGCTTCTCTGACACAGTTGGGATTGGTTCTTGATCAATGAAAAACTTTTGATCCGTCAGTTTGCCTTTGATTATAGAAATGCTTCTTGATTTGGATGGCTTAAATTTCATTCTATCCCCAGTGATGTTCTCTTGAAGCTTCCCTAAAACGTGCCTGGTGCAAGGTGCTGTTGTTGTTATGATTGTCATGTCATCCATGTAGGCCCTGATGGGTGGTAGACGGACTCCAGACTTCAGCCGCTCGCCTCCCACCACCCACTTGGAGGCCCTTATGATGACTTCCATAGCCATTGTAAAAATCAATGGGGAGATGGTACACCCTGCCATTATGCCAATCTCCATGCAGTGCCATGTGGTGGTAAAGTCTGGCGTAGTGAAACACAGCTGCAGATCCTGAAAATAAGCCTTGACAAGGCTTGCGATGGTCTCTGGTATCCTGAAAAGTCAAAGGATGCCCACAGGAAACTGAGGGACAGTTCCGAACGCATTGGCAAGGTCAAGGAAAACGACATGCAGATCTCTCTTTTCTTTTCTTGCAGTCTGGATTTGGTGCCAAATTATGCTGGTATGTTCGAGACATCCAGAGAACCCTGGGATGCCTGCTTTTTGGACTGTTGTATCCACAAGGTTGTTTCTCTCTAAATAGCTGGTCATCCTCTGAGCTATGATGCTGAAGAAGATTTTACCCTCTACATTGAGGAGACTGATAGGGCGGAATTGGCTGATATCTGTGGATTCCTTCTCTTTCGGAATCAGGACTCCACCTGCCCTGCGCCATGCTTTGGGTATAATTCTCTTCTCCCAAGCCACTCTCATTAGCCTCCACAGGAAGCGAAGAACATCAGGAGCACTCTTGTAGAGTCGATACGGAACCCCATTTGGCCCTGGGGCTGAAGATGCTCTTACCCGCTTTACTGTCTGTTCCACCTCCCTCCACTTTGGAGGACTAATGTCCATCTGGTGCTCTGGTTGTTCAATTGGTGGAATGTCCGATGGAATAGCTGTCTTCAGGTGTCTTTTGTCATCAGCATGTATTCTTTTCAGGTGCTCGTCTAGCTCCTGCCTTGATGTTTTCAGGTTTCCTCCCTTTTCTTTGATGAAAAGTGATTTTACGAACTTATAGGGGTCCTTGAAGAAGCTTGATCTCGTTCGTTCTTTCTTTTTTCGTGACTTCCGCAGGTATTCTGCGCGTCTCAGGGTTGCTAAACGGCTTTTGATGTTTCCCTGGAGAATGTTGATGCCCTCCTTCTCACTATCAGAAGCCTTCCTCCACTGCTTCTTGAGCTGCCTTCTCTCCCGGATTAGACATTCCATCTCCTTTTGCCGTCTGGACTTGCTTTCCAAAGCGGGTGCCCTTTCCTTTTCCTCCCTTACTCCATATCGCTCTGCTCCATAGCCATAGATAATGTCCCCCATCTTGTCAAGCTTTCTTTCGACTGTACCCCTTACACCGTGTAGGATATTGGTCAGGTCTGCATTTATGCTCTCCCATTCTTTCTTCTCCGAGGCTCCAGGCCATTTCACGCGGGGTTTTCTTCCGCTGATCTTTTTTTCCATTGCTGGTTTTCTTGGCTGGATGGGCTCCATATTTTCCTCTGCCTGCATAACTGTGCTTGAATTTCCTTCATCAGGGGGGCTGATGTCCTGCGAACTTTGGTGAGACTCCAGTCGCTGGACTTCATTCGACTGACTTGATTGACTTCTCAGGAAGTACTTATCAATGCGAGGTCCCTGTTTTCCCTCCCTCAAGCACCCTTTCTTTCCTTGATGTATTTTCAAGCCCCTTGAAGATGTTATTTTCATCCAGCCGCAGGAGCAGACCTGAAGCCTCTTCTCGGATGCTGATTGTGCGCATGGTTCTTGGTGAGTGCATGTACTGCTCATGGTCTTTTCCATTCCTAGGTCTGTGGCCGTATTATCCGTCAATGAGTCTTCTTCCGCCCCCACTCTCGCAGACTCTATGGGTATTCTTTCTTTAATTCTGTTCATAGCAATAGGCGGGTGAATCCAAAATATTGAATAGTATTGGATCCTGCTGACATGGGGAGCTAGCCCATGCCTGCCCCAGGTGGGGTCTATTTCCTCCTGTCAGCTGTCTTTCCAGCAGTCACAAGGTCTTTCCCTGGTGATTGATGGATATCCTTCATATTCACAACTTATAGAAAACACTTCCTCATTCATTGCTACCATGGTTGAAGAAGAGCCTGATGTCAGAATGACAGCTTCTTGGCCTCATATAGCACCTTTTTATGAATATTTGATGTTCTGTACATTGATAGAGATAGACAGGACAGTTTCTTCCCATCTGTTATCAGGCAACTGAACCATCCTATCAACAACTAGAGCGCAGTCTTGGGGTACTATCTACATCATTGGAGATCCTCGAAATATCTTTAAACAGATTTTACTGTACTTTATCTTGCACTAAACATTATACCCATTATCATGTATCTTTACACTATGGATGGCTCGATTGTAATAATGTATAGTCTATCTGCATGCATCAAAAGCATCTCAATGTAACTCCACTGTACTTGTACCTCAGTCTAGCAGAGACCATATGCAGAGCAACAATTAACAAGCCTCATGAGAAGATGACATCCATTCTGAAGTTCTCAAACTTGGTGGTGAGGAATCTCAGTGATCCATGACCTCATTTTCCTCATTGGGAAGAGGAAGATCTGCCAGGGGTCTTCAGAGATGCCACGATCATGTCCAAAGAATGCTGTCTGCTTCAGGAAGGTCATAGACAAGGTCTGCCCAGTGGCCAACGAGCTCCACAAATTGTGGATTCTGTCCGTTAATAGTTACAGTAGAAGTGATCTTCGTCATAAGAAACGCAGAGAGCAGCAGCACAAATCTAAACCACTGAAACTTTTGACTCCATCAATCTGGAGGGCCTACAGAACTCTGTCCTCGAGATCAGTTACTCACGGAAATTCATCTCTAACTTACAGTTCAAATCAATTTTATTGTCATATGCTGTATGAACCTGTATAGGGTTGAGTAGGTCGGTTTGAGAATATGATGGTGATTGGAAAGTAGCTAATCGTGTCTAATCTCAGTGCACTCTCCAAGGCCAACATCCCCAGCAGTGGGGCTCATTTGGTCAGCTCCATTGGGCAAGGCATGTTGTTCACGTGGTTGAGATTTGATTCCCGAAATAGACACTCCATTCTGAGTTCTGAGGAGAAGATCACTGGGCAAGTAAAGGAAAAAGGCTTCTCTGATGCTCTCAAAACCAATATTTTTTCTAAATAAATAACATGCTAATTGACTGCTGAACTTCCTGACCCACATTGCTCACATTGGAGAAGGAACATTGAGTTCATGCACCAGGAGCTCATGGAAGCCAGTTGGTGGAAAGAATACATCATCTCACATCTCACCTGCCCATCAGACTTCCTGCTTTGGCTGGGATAGAGACTATCGTTCCCTCATCGGCCTGATCAGTGAACTCAGAACCGGAGTGAAAGCAAGTCATATCAAATCCAAATGACCACTTAGGAAGTAGGAAAAAAGTAAACATGACATGTTAGTTATGAGCTAACCCCGAGGAGGCATTGAAGGTGTGGCACCTTTGCATGGTATATTGCATCAGGTGAACATCAAATTTAAATGTTCAAGTTTGATGATTCATAACAATGTATTCACAGCAATGCAATCTTTTTCTTGGGCAGGACCTTGGGATCTACAATGATGAATTGCTTTGACTTCAGTTCTGCGGTTTCTGATATGATGGATGAGGCCAATGTAGGAACCATGAGGGAGGTACTTGAGGGGTCACGGTGGGGGTAGATAGTGCAGACGAGGGGTTGTTTCTTATGCACCATTTTGACCAGTTATTGGTCGAGCATTTCTGGGAGTCTGTGGATTTTGAGATTTCTCTGGTGGCAATATTGGTGGTATCTCTCCAATGCTTTGAGGTAGTCAAAGTCTCAGGAGCATACAAGAGACTGGAGCTGTTAACGAAATCAAGGTTTGAGGTCTTAATATTTACAGATTATTTTCCTCGGACAGCCAAAGAGTTTGCTGGCACACTGGAGCACTGGAGTTGATGGTGTCATTCATCTTTGATGCCTATCTTCACAGAGGGATGGTTCCCAAAATACTGAACATGGAACATGTTTTTTCAGGGTCACACTATAGACCTTTGGGATTGCTGGCAGTGTTGCACAACCGGGGAAGAATGATAATGGAACTTTGTTTTGCAGATACTAAGCCTAGGGCCCATTCTCACGTGCACTTCAACCTATGAGTCAACAATGACTTATGCAGTAAATGATAGACTCCTGAGGAGTGTTGTGGAACAGAGAGAACCAGGGTGCAGGTACATAGTTCCATGAAAGTGGTAACACAGCTCAGCAAGGTGGTGAGAAAGGCATTTGGCATGCTTGCCTTCATCAGTCAGTATTTTGAGTACAGGAGTTGGGATGTCATATTACAGCTCAACAAGATGTTACTAAGGCCACATTTGGAATACTTTGGTTGTCTTACTATAGGAGGGATGCCATTAAACTGGAAAGGAAGCAATAAAGACATTACCTTATCTCACAGGCATTTGTATTTTCAGCTATGGCTTTTGTCCAACCATTTACCAATCAATGCCCCCTCAACTTGCCAGGCTTTGTCCCCCCCTCACCTCTCTTCCAGGTGTCCCTCCTCCCTCCCCCCATCCCCCCTGCCCCATTACAATCTATCAGAATAATGGACCAGACCTGAAATGCTGCCTGTTCATGTCCTCCAGATAAACTTATGTCGACCCTCTGAGTTACTCCAGTGCTTTTTATCTTTTTTTTGTAAACCAGCATCCGCAGTCCCCTGTGTCTACATTTATGAGGATACAATCAGATCTTGAACTGTTTGAGTTATATAAAGAGGCTGGGTAGGCTGTGACTTTTTTTTCTGGAGTGTAGGAGGCTGAGGGATGGACCTTAGAAATTTATAAAATTATGAGGGATATAGACAAGATAAATAGCCATAATCCTTTCCCCATGGTAGGGTAGTCTACACCTAGAGGGCATACGTTTAAAGTGAGATTTAAATGGAACCCGAGGGGCATCTTCTTCACTGAGAGTGTGGTGCATTCATGGAAGGTGCTACCACAGGAAGTGGTAGAGGTAGGTACAATTATGGCATTTGAAAGGCACTTGGACAGGTACATGAATAGGAAAGTTTTGGAGGGACATGGACCAGAAGCAGGCAAAAGGGACTAGTTCGGTTAGGCACTTTGGATGGCATGGACGAGTTGGGCTAAATGGTCTGTTTCCGTGCTGTGCAGATCTATGACTATATGTCTTGCATTGCACCATCGGAATGTACATATTCAAGTGCTGTCTGCATTCTGCAGCTTGATATCTGTTGAGTTGATCTTAGTTACAGACTGGAGATGACCTAAATTGTACAAATTTCCCATTCATCCAGTGGATTATCTCCTTTGCAGTTTGAAGCTTGCAAGAGATGAGTTTTTATCTCAATATCCACACAAACATAAAATAATGTTCTTGTTCAACAGGGTCCTGTGACTGGCAGTGAGATGACAGGCAGTTTCTTACTGTTCCATTTAAGAAAGACAGGACTATATGGAATGTAAGGCAAGATGTTAATTTGCCACATTGTGTTGCTGTTCAGAAGTTTGACCTTCAGACTCTGCTTCATCTGTGTTTTAACATTGTCTGAAATCGCACCTCCAGAGAGATTGAATTTTCCCTAATTTTGGGAAAAGAAAACTGTGAAAGTGGCTGCCAGAACACAGGCAGTGCCCTGGATACAACAGGGTTCCGTCCCTGAGAATTGTTCGTAACCTGATCCGTTTGTGAGTTGGAAATGAGCTGGTGGAGTGTGTGGAAGATCACAGAAACGGCAGTGACAGGAGAGCAAGCAGGTGCGGGAGGACGGCCAGACGGCCTCGCTGATCCCGCGAGTGAAAGAGTGAGGCTGTTAGGTGCCCTCAGCTCTGCTCAGCTCCACCCTGCCCTTGGTTGTTGCGGCTCAGTGGGTCGGGTAGGGGTGCGGAGAGAAGGCACACGGAAATGCCTGCAACCCCACAGCAGCCGGCCAATCTATCCCTATCCATCTCACCGCATTCCCAAATGCTCATTCATACATAGAGCTTCGATAAGTGTATAACCTGGGGAGAACCAGTAAATACAATGAATTACTTTCCAAATGTTGAATGGTGGGAAAATTAGTGTATAGTCCCGTGCCACAAACAATGAAAAGTTAAATTGATGGAGAAATGTTGGTTGCAAGGATAAAGCATTGGTCTGGATACCACCAGGGTCCCCTGGGCTTTTGGTGATGGCATGGATTCCTTAAGGATTGTCGGACATACACAACACACTTATTCTAAATTTAATATCCCAACAGTACATTTAGAGTATGGAATGCTTCCTGCTGCAGTAATAGATGGGCATTCAGTGCACCTGCACTGCCATAATCTTTCGTACACCAGAGGGCACCAGAGACATGTCTGTTGTTGATGTTCATACAAATGTACATTGATAATTCATAAAATAATGTTTCTAATTATGCCCAGTTGATAAACTATGCAATATCTAATGCATAAAAGGAATTTTTATTACAGAAGGATGTTTACCATGTATAAAAAGGAAAACCCTACAATGACCTCAACTGATCCTTTGCCTTTAGGAATTGTAAAAGTGGCTGAGTGGACAGTATTTTTACTTTAGCCGTTTATTAATACTTATTTTTTGTAAATTTGATCTTCAACAACTGGAAAATTGCCTTATGACTATTTTATTTTCTCCTCATAGAATTAACTGGCATTGCCTGTCCTTTTCCTCCTTTTGTCTTGATGATAGGTAAAATAGGGAGAAGGTATTTCTGCTGCCAGGAGGTTCAATAACTAATGGGAGACAGACCTGTGGTAATTGGCAAGACTATCAGTGAGGAGTGAGGATTTTTTCCCATGTTGTGCTCTTTTTAAAATAATCTGGAATCCACTGCTTGAGAGACAGGTAGAAGTGGAATGAATAACAATTTTAAAAGATAATTCAATATATATTTGAAGAGGTAAACTACTCCCATGCTTTGGGGAAAGGCGAGAGTCGGGTGAATTTTTTAGAACTTGCTTGAGAGTAGGTTGAGCCCAACTGCAGTGTAGACACTATTCCCTTGAAGTTTGTCATAGTGTCATCCAACATGGAAATAGCCCTTCAGCCCAACTTGCCTATGCTGATAACGATGCCCCATCTAGTCCTACTGCCTGCATTTAGCCCGTATCCCTCTCAACCTTTCCCACCTGTCTATGGACATATACCTGTCCAAATGTCTTTTAAATGTTGTTATAGTACCTGCCTCAACTACTTCCTCTGGCAGCTTGTTCCATATATCCAACACCTGTGCGAAAAAGTTGCCCCTTAGGTTCCTATTAAATCTTTTCCTCAAACCTAGGTAGGTTCTTGATTCCCCTACCCTGGGTAAAAGTGCATTTACCTCATTATCTTATCTTATACACCTCTCATTATCTTATACACCTCTAGATCACCCCTCGTCCTCCGGCGCTCCTAGGAATAAAGTCCTAACCTGTCCAATCTCTCCTTACAGCTCAGGCTCTCAAGTCCTAGCCACATCCTCGTAAATCTTCTCTGCACGCCTTCCAACAACCACTTCCTTCCTGTGGCAGGGTGACCAAAACTGAACACGATACTCCAAATGTGGGCTCACGAACATTTTGTACAACTGCAACATAATATCTCAACTACTATACTCAATAATCTGACTGATAAAGGCCAATGTACTAAAAGCCTTCTTGACCACCCTTTTGTGACCCCAGTTTCAAAGAACAATAGGGAAGAATAGTGAATGGCTTGGATAGAGTGGATGTGGAGAGGATGGTTCCATTAGTGGGAGAGTCTAGGACTTGAGCCTTAGAATTAAAGAACGTACTTTTAAGAAGATGAGGAGAAATTTCTTTAGTTTTAGCTTTAGAGGGTGGTGAATTTGTGGAATTCTTTGCCACAGAAGGCTGTAGAGGCCAAGTCATTGAATATTTTTAAGGCAGACATAGATAGATTTTTTATTAGTACAGGTGTCAGAGGTTATGGGGAGAAGGCAGGAGAATGTGGTTAGGAGGGGGAGATAGATCAGCTTGAATGGTGGAGTAGACTTGATCGGCCGAATGGCATAATTCTACTCCTATCACTTATGACCTTATGACCAATGTTCCTGCACTCCTAGCGCCTCTCTTTAACAACACTCACTAGGCCTCTGCCATTCACTGTGAAGGTCCTGCCCAATTTATTCTCCCAAAATGCAACATCTCATAGTTATTTGCATTAAACCCCATTAACCAATCACTTGTGATAACTTATTGTTCATTGGTCTGGGATGAGCCCAAAGTTCAGTGCCTTGATTGATAATTTAGTTTAGTTTATTAGTTTACTATTGTCACAAGATACAGTGAAAAGCTTTTTGTTTGTGTGCAATCCAGTAAAAAAAGACGAAGCATGAATACACTCAGGCCATCCACAATGCACTGAGAAAGGATAAAGGGTACCACATTTAGTGCAGCCTGGTTTATTCACAGTCTGTTTTATGACAGTTGTCATGTTATAATAAGAGGGCTTGCTGAACCTGGAAAGATTGACAATGTTGCTGATGATAATCAAATAATTTCTCATTTCTAACAGCGAGGCAGTTAGCGTATTTGGAAGAAAATATTAACATCTTCAGGACATGACAGTTCCTCACTCAGAAAATTCAAGTAGCTGAGGAAGTAGTAAATACTTAAGTTATAATCTTACAGTGTGTTGGTGGCGAGCTACAGGGTGTTGCATGTGTCTAGTGCCCTGGTATAAATCCAGATGCCGCTGGTTAGCATTTTTGCAAAAAAGGGAGCCGAGTGCGTAAGCCTCCCCCTGCCAGGTCCCAACTATGGGTTAAATAGCACCCCTCTGCCTTGTGGGTAAGGTTCAGGAGAGCCAAAGGCACTGGAACTGGAGTCCCTAAAGGCGGTCAGCTGATCCCTCGTGTGTCCGCCTTCCGGCAACTCCTGCAACTGAGTAGGCTCCAGACGTAGCAGCCACGTCGTTCCTCTGGAATCAGCCTACCAGGTCGACAGGGGAATACAGATGCTGGGCAAGTTTGTATTCCCATTTACCTGCCCAGGCTCAGCAGTCAAATCAAATGGAGAGGACACTTCATCCTTTCTGGGCACAGTGAGATGTAACCACAGGTGAAAAATCCCCCTCTCCAAGCAGGACAACGCTAAGCCGCACCATCATCTCTCCCAGGTGGACGGATGCCACTAATCTTACAAAATTATTTCCCCAAGGCTAAATGATTGTCAATGTTTAAGGAAGATAAGCAAGTTAAACAAAGAAGTCAATGGCTTATTTTGTTCTGTTATGGTTCAGATATGATGCTCTATTATTGCAAAAACGAAACCCTTGGAAAACATTAGCTAATTCTGCAGAGTATTGATGGATTTGTAACAAGTAAACCATGTCAAATAAACCAGGTGAACATTTTTGAGGAGGTAACTGATGTTATAGATTAGGGAACATTTGTGTTTGCTGATGACACAAAAATTGGTGGAGTTGCAGACTGTGAAGAAGGCTGTCACAGTTTGGATCAATTCCAGATATTCTCAGAGAAATGTCAGCTGGAGTTCAATCTGGCTAAGTGTGAGGTGTTTCACTTTGAAAGGTCAAATGTAAGGGGAAATATATACAATTAGTGCTAGGGCCCTTAGTAATATTGATGTGCAGAAGGATCTTGGGGTCCAAGTTCACAGTTTCCTGAAAGTAGTTGAATATAAGAGTCAGGAAGTCTTGTTGCAGCTTTATAAATCTTTGGTAATCTTAGGCTGCATTTGATGTATTGTGCGCACTTCTTGTCACCACTTTACAGGATGTGGAGAGGGTCAGAAGAGGTTCACCAGGAGGCTGCCAGCATTAGAGGGTATTAGTTATAAGGTTGGACAAACTTGGATTGTTTTCTCTGGAGCTTTGGAGACTGAAGGGAAACCTGATAGAAGTATATAAAATTGAGAAGCATATGGAAGTCAGTCAGACACTTTTTTCCAGGCTGGAAATGTCAAATACAAGAGGGCATACCTTTAAGGTCAGAGGGGGCAAGTTTAAAGGGGATGTGAGGGGCAGGATTTGGTTCCAGAGAGTGATTATATTTTTAATCAGTACCCAACACTTAAGCTCATATAACAAGTCAAAAAAATAAAATGAACTTTAATCAAAGGATGAGGCAAATATCTTTTTGGTGTGTGCTGATATAACGACTTACACATAGCTGAATCCCCAAAACTAAAGAAAAGTCACTCATGCAAAAGTAGGTTAAATAAGAATAGCAATGCTCAAGATCCCAGGCAGTGTAAGTGAAAAGAGAAATTGATCTTTATAAATAAAGACAATTATCTGAAACATTAACTCTCTTTCTCGCTCCAGAGACTCTGCCTGGCCTGCATTTTGTTTGGGCAAAAATCAGAACCTCATTTCCACTCGGTAGCAAGAAATGTAAAAGGTTAAGCCTGTGGTAGCTGCAGTGAACAGGTTAACAAAATGTTGAAAGACGTGGGAGTAACACCACTCCCAGTACAAATAACAAACCCATACATTTCACAAGGATTTTGAGATAAAGAGGTGACTCGTAATTGCAGTGAAGTGTCTTCGGGTGAGAACATGCAATTGTTTTCATTGCTTAGCTGGTGCCCATCCTTAAACTGCTTTGTTCATAAAGCCATTGTAAAGTTCTGAATAGAAATAACTCTTTGGTGAAATTAGGCAATGAGTAGGAATGCTTTATTCCAGAACAAGGGGCCACAGTTTAAGAATAAGGGGGGTAGGCCATTTAGAACTGAGATGAGGAAAAACTTTTTCAGTCAGAGAGTTGTGAATCTGTGGAATTCTCTGCCTCAGAAGGCAGTGGAGGCCAATTCTCTGAATGCATTCAAGAGAGAGCTGGATAGAGCTCTTAAGGATAGCGGAGTCAGGGGGTATGGGGAGAAGGCAGGAATGGGGTACTGATTGAGAATGATCAGCCATGATCACATTGAATGGCGGTGCTGGCTCGAAGGGCCGAATGGCCTCCTCCTGCACCTATTGTCTATTGTCTATTACATGAAACATCGTCAATAAGCGATGGATTCCATTCCATTCCCTTCCCCTTTATGTGAAGTTTACCCCATTCTCCCACCTTCTCCACCTTAACTCCTGACACCCAAACTGACTAAGAATCCATCAATTTCCACCCTAAAAATACTTAAGGGCCTGTCCCACTTAGGCGATTTTAAGGCGACTGCCGGCAACTAGGTTGTCGCCGACAGTTCGCCTGGGTGTCGCGGGCATGATCGTGAGGAGTCTTCCAAAGATCGTAGTGGATCGTAGTGGATCTCGACGCATCGCCAAGAAATCAAACGGTTTGAAATCTCTCGGTGACAGCTGGCTTGTCGCCAGGCATAGTAGCATATTGCGGTCGCTGTCGCATGCTGTCCCCAGGTTTGATAGATTCTCTTAAGGTGCATTTAGAAGCACATAATATTAAAATAAGTAAAGTCATTTCAAAATACCGTAAAATGCTTGTGTTAACCAATTTATTTACCGTCAGGACAGTTGACAAGTAGATTGGAGGTGACAGTTTGACGGTCAGGTAAGTGTGGGAATTTTTGCGATGTTTTTGGCCTCAACCATTACATTTAAAGTGGGCTCCAAACCCAGATATTCAACCCAGAAACCAGATGTGCATCTCCTGTACATTTTCAAAGAATGCCCACACACTTTTCACAAAAATCCACTGAACCACTTAAAAAAAAATTTTTTTTAATACAGCTATTAGTAAACTGGAAGTAAATCCGGTTTATTCCTTGTTACAGTGAAGCTTGGTTTTTAAGTAACCAATACAAGGTGTTATAGTTCAAAACTCTCAAGTACTTACCGACTTGTCAGTGATTTCAGCAAAACATAGGACGCCGGCCGGAGAAGCATTGGCAGCGTGGGAATTTTCGCGATGTTTCAGAAGACGCTGTAATCTCGACCTTACTCGGCATTGTCGTGGTCATTGTCGTCGGGTAAAACAAAAAAAAGTTCAGCGATCTGCTACGACTTTGACAGTCGCCAAAAAGATCGCCTAAGTGGGACAGGCCCTTTAGACTCAGTGAATATTAAATTCTGCTTTACCATTGCTTAAGTGATTTTGTTTCATATGAAAATACAAATTATGTGGATGAGAAAGTTTGACTAGACTTTGCAACCCCATATCTTTTATTTGTCTATTTTGGGGAAGGGGGTGGATATTTTGAAAATCAGGCAATTTTGGCAATTTTACTAGCAATTTCAGGAAACATTTTTGTTATCGATTTATTCTGGATTGTTTAGTTTTACGTTTTGGAGGGTAAAATATGAACGTCCTTACAGATATGCTGGATCAACAGTTAAGGCAGAGAAGTTTTTAACAACTGCGGCCGTCTGGACAGGTGGAGTAATTATGGGTGTGTAAAACAAATACTTTCTCAGCCTAATTGCTGCAATGTTTTTTTGCCCCAGGAATGAGAAAAGTCAACTTTACAGCCAGGTGATACAAGATTTATGGCAGGGGTTCAAAAGAAAAGTCAAAATAGATGCCTCCTCTCCTGACAAGGCTTTGTTGTGTACGAATGTCGGGTTGTCAGCAGTGTATAATCTTGTAATAGGTTTGAAAAAGCAACCAAGTCTTGTTCAAACCAACTAGTACTTTAAATTTCCTTAATAATGTGAATGGTGGGCAGTTGACAGGTGAGAGGTAGGAATGGTTGGACTCTCCTCCCGAACTTACTGCATCCGAAAGTGAAGATTGATCACACAGGCAGGCAAAATTTGGGAGACTTCAGCATCTGCAGTCTGTTGTGCCAAGTCTGAAGAAGGGTCCCTACCAGAATCATCATCTGTCCTTTTCCCTCCACTGATGCTGCCTGGCCTGCTGAGTTCCTCTGGCACTTATTTTTTGAAAACCAGCATCTGCCATTCCTTATGTCCTCCAGCAATAGACAATAGACTATAAGTGCAGGAATAGGCCATTCGGCCCTTCGAGCCAGCACCGCCATTTAATGTGATCATGGCTGTACATCCACAAGCTCTAAGAGCTCTATCTAACTCTCTCTTGAAAGCATCCAGAGAATCGGCCTCCACTGCCTTCTGAGGCAGAGAATTCCACAGATTCACAACTCTCTGGGTGAAAAGGTTTTTCCTCATCTCCGTTCTAAATGGCCTACCTCTTCTTCTTAAACTGTCGCCCCTGGTTCTGGACTCCCCCAACATCGGGAACATGTTTCCTGCCTCTAGCGTGTCCAATCCCTTAATAATCGTATATGTTTCAATAAGATCCCCTCTCATTCCTCTTAATTCCAGTGTATACAAGCCCAGTCGCTCCATTGTTTCAACATATGACAGTCCCGCCATCCCTGGAATTAACCTTGTGAACCTACGGTGCACTCACTCAATAGCAAGAATGCCCTTCCTCAAATTTGAAGACCAAAACTGCACACAATACTCCAGGGGGGGGGGGGGGGGGGGGGGGGTCTCACCAGGGCCCTGCACAACTGCAAAAGGACCTCTTTGATCCTATACTCAACTCCTCTTGTTATGAAGGCCAGCATGCCATTAGCTCTCTTCACTGCCTGCTCTACCTGCATGCTTACTTTCAGTGACTGATGTACAAGGACACCCAGATCTCGTTGTATGTCCTCTTTTCCTAACTTGACACCATTCAGATAATAATCTGCCTTATGTTCCAGCTACCGAAGTGGATAACCTCACATTTAACCACATTAAACTTCATCTGCCCACTCACCCAGCCTGTCCAAGTCACCCTGCATTCTCATAGCATCCTCCTCATAGTTCACACTGCCACCCAGCTTTGTGTCATCTGCAAATTTGCTAATGTTACTTTTAATCCCTTGATCTAAATCATTAATGTGTATTGTAAATAGCTGCGGTCCCAGCACCGAGCCTCGCGGTACCTCACTATTCACTGCCTGCCATTCTGAAAGGGACCCGTTATTTCCTATTCTTTGTTTCCTGTTTGCAATTTGTTTTTGACTCAGGATTCTAGCATCTACAGTCTCTTGAATCTCCAAAATTTGGGAGTGTCAAGCATATTAGGGATTGGTCGACATGGAGCATCTTTGTAACGTTTTGGGATATGAGTAGCAAACAGAAACCAATATGATTACAAACGGAAACCAATCTTCACAGAAAACCAGTTCACAATTTAATATTCATCGAGACTTGAAAAATAGATTTGAAGTGTTGGAAGGAACTGTGTATGCTGGTTTAAACTGAAGATAGACACAAAATGTTGGAGTAACTCAGCGGGACAAGCAGGATCTCTGGAGAGAAGGAATGAGTGATGTTTCGGGTTGAGAAGAAGGGTCTTGACCAGAAATATCACCCATTCCTTCTCTCCAGAGATGCTGCCTGTTCCGCTGAGTTTCTCCAGCATAAAAAAAGGGAAGGTATATAATATTGCAAAGATTAGCGGGAAGCAAGAGGATTGGGAGGCTTTTAAAAACCAACAAAAGTCAACTAAAAAGGCAAGAAAATGAAATATGAAGGTAATCTAACCAATAATATAAGAAAAGATACCAGAGGTTTCTTCAGATATATAGAGTAAAAGAGAGACAAGAATGGACATTGGACCACTATAAAATGATTCTGGAGAAGTAGTAATGAGGAATATAGAAATGGCAGATGAATTTAACACGTTTTTAGCATCAGTCTTCACAGCAGAAGACACCAGCAACATACCAGAAATTCAAGATGGTCAGGGGAAAGAAATGAGTGGAGTTGCTATTACTAAAGAGAAGGTGGTTGGGAAGAAAGATCCGACGGTGGATGTCTAGTAGACTAGGTAGACTACACTCCAGGTTTCTGAAAGAGTTTACTTTAGAGATTGTGGAAGCCATTAGCAGTGATCTTTCAAGAATCATGAGAGTCGGGACTGGAAAATTGAAAATGTTACTCCACTGTTCAAGAAGGAAGCAACCCAAAGGAAAAGAAACTGTTGGCCAGTTAGCCTAACTTCAGTGGTAGGTAAGATTTTAGAGTTCATTATTAAACACTTAGAAGCATATGATAAAATAGGCTGAACTCAGCATGGTTTTGTGAAGGAGAGACCTTGCCTAACAAATCTGTTGGAATTCTTTGAGAAGTAACAAGCAGGATAAATAAAGGAGAGTCTGATTAATTTTTTTTTTGGATTTTCAGCAGGCCTTCGATAAAGTCAGGGAATTGAGTATAGAAGTTGGGTTGTTGTAGCAGATTTTAATAAGGTCGCACCTGGAGTATTTGGTCTCCGTTATAGGAAAGATGCCATTAAGCTGGAAAGAATATACAGTGTACTTTAGGTACTATCACAATGTTTAAGAAACATTTAGACAGGTACATCGACAGGATAGGTTTAGTGGGAAATGGATCAAATGCAGGCAGGTGGGACTAGAGTATATAGGACATGTTGATCGGTGTGGGCAAGTTGGGCCAATTGGCATGTTTCCATGCTGTATGACTCTCTGACAATTTATGAGGATGTTAACAGGACTCGAGGGCCTGAGCTGTAGGGAGAGGTTAGGCAGGCTAGGGGCAGGATAGGACTTCAATCCTTAAAGAGCAGGAGGCTGAAGGGTGATCTGAAAGAGGTGTATAAAATCATGAGAATAGATAGGGTGAAAGCACAAAGTCTTTTCCAGGGAAGGGGAATAAATAGTTACGGGGCATATGTTTAAGGTGAGAAGTGCAGGATTTAACTTGAGGGATAAGTGTTTCATACAGAGGGTGGTAAAAATATGGAATGAGCTGCCTGAGAAGGTAGTTGGAGCAGGAACAACGATGATATTTAAGAAACACTTGGACAGATTCTTGGATAGGAAAGGTTTGGAGGGATATCGGTCAAATGCAGGGAAATGGGAATAACTTAGATGGGGCAACTTGATCAGCATGTCTGAGTTGGGCTGAAGGGCTTGTTCTGCGCTGTATAAAGGATCAAAGCTGTAACATGTGTGACCTCTGCTTTCAATTCCTGCTGCTTATTGTTTTGCACCACTTTTTCCCGAAACAAAGTTTGGAATGCTTCAGTTAATGCCATGTAACATATTTGGACAACATGGAAATTATGCTTGAATAGCTGCCATCGTGTGTGAGCTCTGGAGCGTGAGGACTAGAGCAATGCTGAGCCTAGAGTTAGTTAAAGCGCATGAATTTAAATATTTTGTTTTAATTAATAGATGGCTATTGAGTTTGGATCGAATAGTTGATGGGCTTCTATTGCAGTTGGTAGATGTTAATTGAAGATAAACTCATTCACCTTGACAATTCACATGAAGTTGCTCAATTAGACATGCTTCACATTCATTTTGTTGAAGCAACATTTCTGACTCAATAAATACTGTATTTTTGCCTTCCAGCTACTGAGTGATGCCTGAAGGGCGTCTTGTACCTAAGTGCCATCAACCCCACCCCACATGTTTATCACTATAAACCAACATGACTAACGTAAAAAACACAAAGTTCTTTTAGTGCTGGCTAAAATCATTTAGCTAATGCCAAATTGAGAGCTGTCTGATGTTAAAGAAGTGACCATGAGTTAATCTTTTATGACAATGGTGGTATTTTACAATTGGAAAGCTTTTATAGGGGGCAGGTTAGTGACCCCTCAATCCCGACTGGTGTGTGCTTTGGCTGTAGATCTTTGTTCAGCAACCTTCTGAAAATTCATATACTCACATGGATCACCAAGAAGGTTCCGACCGGATGCGAGCCGCTGCCATTCCCTTGCAGCGGGCCTGGCTCGCCCGCTGCAGAACCGGGAGCTCACCTGGAGAGGGAAGGCACTCAGCCCGGCTCCTGCCCATTCTTAAGAACCAGAGAGAAGTTGGCGACGGCGGCAAAATGCTAGAACAAAGGGCCGGTAAGAAGGACCGGCATCTTGCCTTCCACATCCTCAAGTTCAACTGCGGGATACGACCCCGCTGCTCAAAGACTGAAACTAGCCGTACAAGGAGAGGGACAATGGCTCGCCGGATCAAGGTGACGCCTGCAATGGGACTTTATGGCCAGTTGCAGTTGGGACTTTGAAAATTGTGCCAAAATCTGGCGACGCTTGCAGATGGGCTATTTCGATATATTCTGTACCTAATCTGGGATTGTACTTATGTATGGCAATAATTTTACTGAACTGTATGCAAAAAAAAATATTTCAGTGTACCGTGGTACATTTCATAAGAATGAATTATTGAACCATTGAACATCCACATCTACTTTACTAGTTACACTCTCAAAATCTCCACTTGTTAACTATGATATATAATCATATGGTCATGAACTTGTCAATTCAAGTTATCCATGCCAACTGACGGCATTCTGGGCTAGTCCCATTTGCCTACATTTAGCCCATAACCCTCCCATCTTTAAATCTGTCTGAATGTCTTTTGAAGGTCGTAATTGTCATATGAAAGTCATATGAGATTTTCTCCACAGGTCCTCAACTGAAGGTTACCTTCAGAATTACAGTATCTCTTTTTTATTTACTTCTTTTCTCCTTTCCCCATCCAAAGAGTGGTTGGTTGTGGGTTCAAGTATCTGTGAAGTTCTACAAAAAACTTCAAATGTCTGAGTGCATCATATTTCCTTGAATTTCTTCAGTGTGCAATTTGATGGTCTTATTGACGGGTGTACAGACCTTCACCTCTCCAAATGTGACTGAACTTCTACCTTCTACACAGGTTAGGATAAACCTCTGCTGATAAAAAAATGGAGAAACCCTGAGAAGAATCTCATCTGACGTTTATATGACCATTGCGACTTTCAAAGGCATATTTGGACAGATATATAAATAGGAAGTGTCTGATAAAAGCTGGAAAGAAAATGTCCCTGAATGTGGAGGTTTGTATTTTCAAACTTCTGTACCCCTCGTCTGATGGGAAAGGGGAGAAGAGGGAGTGACTGGGGTGAGACTGGTCCTTGGTTCTACTGGTCTTTAAAAAATATATTTGATGTTTTATTTTTGCTTTTAATTTTATTCTTTATTTTTGCATATTTTCATCTAGGGAGTAATATATCTTACCCAGTCTGCCCTAATACTGAAACAGTCCACCCATCTTGAAAATGTGTATTGGGCTCTTGTGAAGACACGTAACACCCAAAGGTATGTAGACAGTCAAGTAATGGAACTTACCTGTTGGAACTTGTACATATGATAATCTTTATTTTGCTTCCATGCGTAAGGTTGTTAAATCATTTGACAAACACATAAATACTCTGTTGGAGATGATAGCTGAATAAGATGAATGTAACTTCAATTTAAAAAAAAACACTGTTCCTTCATTGCTGTCAGCCATATGTAAACACTGATTTGGTTTATAAGAATAGCACAAAAAGTAAGGAAATTTGTGTTTGGTAGATTATTTCTTTGTTGTAACAATGCTTCTTGGCAATAAATCTTATACCGTTGGAAAGCCTGTTTATTTCCCTTTTAAATGGTGCCACATTTGTAAGGAACATGCATTTGTGGGATGAGCAGCAGAGCTGAGTATGTGGGTTGCGCCAATGAAAAATCTGCCAAATCTTCTCTGCCAATGCCAAACAGCTTATTCTGCCATTGACTCTTGTTCGGTGTTGTTTGGTGGATTGGAGGATTGAAGTCTGAAGAAACAAGACATATTGGCAATTTAACAATTTATTCATTTAATAAACAGGAGCCTCAGTAGCGTGTGGAAGAACCATACACAGCCACAACAGCCTGGCACCTCCTCCTCATGCTGGTCACCAGCCTGGTCACACACTGTTGTGGGATGGCATCCCATTCTTCAACCAGCATTTGTCGCAAGTCAGCCAACGTGGTTGTGTTGGTCACTCTGGCACGAACAGCACGCCCAAGCTGATCCCACAAGTGTTCAATGGGGTTGAGGTCAGGACTGCTGGCAGGCCATTCCATCCTCTCCACTCCCAAATTCTGGAGGTAGTCTCTGAGAAACCCTGCTCTGTGGGGGCGAGCATTGTCATCTTGGAGGATAGAGTTTGGTCCCAGACTGGAGATATGGGATTGCCACTGGTTGCAGAATCTCATCTCGATATCTCTCTGCATTGAGATTGCCTCCAATGATGACAAGCCTCGTTTTTCCAGTGAGGGAGATGCCGCCCCACACCATCACACTGCCTCCACCAAAAGATGTTACTCTATCGGTGCAGCAATCAGCATAGCGTTCTCCGCGTCTTATCCACACTTTGACCCTATGACCCAACTGCCGTAGGCAGAATCTGGACTCATCGCTGAACATAACGTTCCTCCACATGTTCAGGTTCCAGTGCACGTGTTGCCGACACCAGCGCAAACGGGCCTGACGGTGAAGGGCAGTCATGGCAGGCCTTCTGGCAGCCCTATGAGACCGGAGATCGGCTGCGTGCAGTCTGTTCCGAATTGTCTGGGCAGAGAGCCGTCGGCCATATCGTCCTGCAAACCTTGACTGCAAATCTGTAGAAGACAGCCTACGGTTCCTAAGTGCTGACAGGGTGAGGAAACGGTCTTCTTCGGGTGTCGTCTTCTTGGGACGCCCACTTCGCGGCCTGTCTCTGACATCCCCCGTTATATGGAACTTGGCCTTCACTTTGGAGATGGTACTAGGGCTTACTCCAAATAATGCCGCAACTTGGTTTTGCGGAACACCAGCTTGAAGTTGCCCTATCGCACGGGCCCTATCCAGATCAGTCAAACGAGGCATGCCGATTCTTGGAGCAGACACCTACTGACCACTGTAGCAGGGCCCATGCTCACAGATGCTGCCAATCAGGTGCCAATCAGGCACCTGATTGTCAGCACCTGGGGGTACCAGAAGCTCAAAACAAGAGTCAATAGCAACAGCAGAATAAGCTCTTTGGCATTGGCAGAGAAGATTTGGCAAATTTTTCATGGGCGCAACCCATATACTCAGCTCTGCTGCTCATCCCACAAATGCATGTTCCTTACAAATGTGGCACCATTTAAAAGGGAAATAAACAGGCTTTCCAACGGTATAAGATTTATTGCCAAGAAGCATTGTTACAACAAAGAAATAATCTACCAAACACACATTTCCTTACTTTTTGTGCTATGTTTTGTATTAGTGCCTTAGCAAGGAATAGTTGTACTGTGAATTGTCTCTTTACACCAGTCTTCCACTGGACTCACAGAATTATTATTACATACTTAGTCCAGACAGAAAGAACATCATACTTCTGAGGTGTTTTGTAAATGGTGGAAAGACTATATTGTCTGGAGGTAACATTTGCTTCAGGAAGAGCAGTAGAATGGGTCCAACCAAATGGTTCACTGCTGGAGGTTACCATGGTGGTTATGGGGACATTGTTTCATCACCAAGTACACAGAGAGCAGTTTCTGGGCCTGTGAGCTAAAATCAAGTATAAAGCTCACTTCAATGTTCTTCACTATGTTATGCCTGGCCACACAATTAATGCAAGATAAAGATTTGAATATTAATGCATTAAAATCATAATCAACAAATGTGTTTGAAGAAAAAAAATGGAGTGATATTTCCAGGATCCCAAAGGGATCTTGGTTGTACACCAAGAATAACATTATATCTATCAACATTTTACTACTTCATTGCGAAATCTCCTCAAAGTGTGCCAACTTTGAAAAACTCTTCCTCTCTCTGATGGGATTTCTGTGAGACCGTCTCACATTCCTCCCCCTTTGTGATTCCTGCTGCTCTTGTGCTTTTCAAACATCAGTCCAGATGAAGGGTTCTGGCCTGAAGAGCTGTCTGTCCATTTATCCTCCACAGATGTTGCTTGGCCACTGAATTCCTCCAGCAGTTTGTTTTTTTGCTCAAGATTCCAGCATCTGCAGTCTTTTGCGTATCTCTTCTGAATATTCTTACTGTGCCAGACATGAGTTGCTCGCCATAGATCCAGTGACCCAGATTTTATCTGGTGAAGAGTTGTCACATTCTCCCCATAACTGCATGGTTTCTATTCTGATTTCCTCCCATATCCCAAATATGTGATAATAGTTATATTCATAGAGACATGCAGCATGGAAACAGGCCCTTTGGGCCAACTTGCCCATGCTGATCAAGATGCCCCATTGACACGAGTCCCAACTGCCCACTTCTGGCCCATTTCCCTCTGAACCTTTCCTATCCATGTACCTGTCTGAAAGTATTTTACCTATGTGCCAATAGATTTATGTAAATTAGTGCTTTGGGTAGGTGTGACAAAGTGTGGCTGGGCATATGGGAGAAGACATATTGTGGTTCACAGTTAGGTAAAGAAGGGGAATGTGTTTAATAGGATTGCTCTATTGGGAATCGATCAAGTAGTCTTTTATGTTGGAGTAAGTAAGTAAGATAATATCAATTATGAATACACCATAAAACATAAATAAGATCTTCAGATAATATCTGCATTTCCTTTCATTGATAAAACCTCATGAAAATGCTGTAAAATAAAATGAATCTCGAGGATTTAGAAATTCCAGCAATTAGCTTCTGAATTTTAAACATACCATAAAACAATAAATAACCACTTCATACTCCTGCACCTTCTGTTTTTTATTTGTAAACCAGCATCTGTAGTTCCTGTATCTCCTTGTAAATTGGTTAACATTGGTAAAAACTGGTTAACCACATAACTTGTAAAATGTTTTGTGCTCCTCAGAGATAATGTGGAGAAAGTTGATCCTCAGCCAAACCAGAAAGCAGAACTTGCTAAGGGAAGATTAGTTTGATAATGTTGACAATTCAATGCATTAAGTTGTGTGTGATGAAAGGAGGATAATGACATAAAGAAAACAACACCCAGTATCGAAACCAGCAATGGAGTGATGAAAGGAGGGGCAGGTTTTTAAAGTTAATGTGCGCCTGATCTCTGCATATTCTGAAAATCAAACACAGCAGAGACTGGAAGTCAGAGAGTCACATGGCATAAAAACAGGCTCCACAGCCCACCATTTCTATCCTGACCAAGTAGCCATCTGTACCACCCTTTTATTAGCAGTTGGTCTGTAACTCAATGTGCTTTAGCAATTCCACTGCTCATCCAGATGCTTTTTAAATGATTAAGACCAGAAAGCACGGATTTAAGATGAGGAGTGAAAAGTTTAGAGCAGATCTAAGAATTATTTTTTTACCCAGAGGGTAGTTGCAATATGAACACACTGCCAAAGAATATGGTGGAGGCAGATACGTTGATGACACACAGGAAACATCCGAGCAGGTGCTTGAACTGCCAAAGCATAGAAAGCTATAGACCAAGTGCTGGTAAATGGCTTAGTGTAGACAGTCACTTCATGGTTGGCATTGACATGGTGGACTAAAGGTCATGTTTCGGTGCTGCATGACTCTGATGTGATTGTACCCACCTCCACCATTTTTCCAGCAATTACTCTTTGGATGGAAAATCCCCGCACCTTTCTTCTATCTAGGCAAATATGTTTCTCCATGACGGAGATACAAGGATCTGCAGATGCTGAAGGAGTTGCCGAACCGTCACCTATCCCTGTTCTCCAGAAATGCTGCCTGACCCGCTGAGTTACTCCAGCACTGTCTTTTTTTCTCTGCCATGGACTTGTTTCTTTTTTTTCTAATCTTGTTGTTGCACCAATGGCCTTTTTTTGTACAGTCATCATTCTTTCCGAAATTTTACATGTATAATTTATTTTGGGGTATTTGTCTGAGCCTATATACCTGTGATGTTCCAGCAAGCAAGATTTTTCATTGTATCTGTACCTCACTGTACTCTTGCTTTTGACAATAAACTTGACTGAGCTCTATTTCCCAGTCTGATGGAAGGTCCTTAAACTGAAACAAATTGAGTGGTTCTCTTCCCACAGATGCTGCCTGCGTTTATCCAACATTTTAAATTTTAATTCGCATGTTACATTGTTTGTCCTTGGTCTGTTGTTTTTAAATCTATGGGTGTCTGTACATCACATTTTTGTTTTGAAATTTAGATTAAATGAATTAGCAAACCTTTATTCAGCACATTCACATGATACATCACATCAAAACCACATTCAGAGGTTACAAGTCATCAAATAATCATTGTAATACAATGTTGCCTTCATTATTTACAATGCTCTCAACCCCCCGCGGTGACCAGCGCCCACGGAAGGCCTCCAGAGTCCCCGTGGTCTCCGCGTGTTCCCTCTCTAGGGTCACACGCGCACGGACGTAGGCCCGGAAGAGGGGAAGGCAGCCGACTCTAGCAAGACCATCGACCGCCCGCTGCCTGGACCCGCGAATGGCCATCTTGGCCAGGCCCAAGAGCAGACCGACAGGGAAATCCCACCCTCCTGACCGGCCCTCCCCACTCCCAGTCCCGAGCCCAAACACCAGGATCGTAGGACTGAAATGCAGCCAAAACTTGAGGAGCAACCCCTTTAGATACTCATACAGGGGCAGCAACCTCACACACTCCATGTACATGTGGAACACGGACTCTTCCTCGCCGCAGAAAATACAGGCGGTCGGCGAGTCCGTGAACCGGCTCAAAAATTTATTACACACAACGGCTCTGCGCAACACTCTCCACCCCAGGTCCCCGATGTAAACGGGGAGGACTCCCTTGTAGAGAGACCTCCACTGGGGACCACCCCCGCCATCAGGTGGCAACACGGATCGCCAAGGCGTATCCGGACGGAAGACGAAGGCGAGGAGGTGCAGAGTGTGCAGGAGCATCCTATACAGTAAACGTCTGCCTGCATCACGGAACGGCACGCTGGGCATCTGGGAGAGGCGGCTCAAGTTGTGTGGGGCCGGCTCCCGGGAAATATTCCGGAGCCTGGGCCCGATGAGCAGTTCCGGTTGAGCGGGGGTAAGCTCGGCCGGAATCACTCCAAGCACACGCCGCTCCCCAACACCCACCGCGACAGCGTGAGGACCGGCCCCCCCCACAGCCACAACACCCCCCTCCCCCTGAGGAGCAACGCGCTGACTGATGATGACCAAATTCCTCACTCTCAACACATCGCGGTAAAAGCTTGGCATGTCCCGCGTGGCGGGTCGACTGATGCCCGCCACCGGGAGCCGCCAAACCCCCCTTAGGCACTGGCCCTGGCGGAAAAAATACGTGGCCAGAGCGTGCCACCTGGGAGGGTGCTCCGCGTACACGTACCTCCGCAGAGTCCTGAGACGGAGAGCCGCCACCTGGGTACGCACGCATACCAAGGACTGGCCACCCTCCTCTAGCGGGAGACTCAGGACTGCTGCTGAGACCCAGTGTTTCCTCCCTCCCCAAAAGAAATCCACTAACCTCTTCTGTACAGCATTTACAAAGGTAGAGGGCGGGACAAGAGTGGCCAGCCGGTACCATAACATTGAGGCCACCAGCTGGTTTATGACCAGCACCCTACCCTGGAAAGAAATAACCCTAAGCAAGCCTGACCAGCGTCCCAGCCGGGCGACGACTTTCGTCTCTAGCTCCTGCCAGTTTGCCGGCCAAGCATCTTCAGTGGGACTCAGGTAGATCCCCAGGTAGAGGAGGTGCGTGGTGCTCCACGCATAATCTTTCATCTCCTCCGGCAGGGAGTTCACCTGCCACTGGCCCACTAGAAGTCCGGAGCACTTACTCCAGTTGATCCTAGCGGACGAAGCAGCTGAGAACACCTGCTGGCATTCGCGCATCCTCCGCAGGTCAACAGGATCAGTAAACGTAAGAAGAATGTCATCGGCATAGGCCGAGAGAACCACCTCCACCCCCGGTCCTGGTAGAACCAGGCCTGCCAACCGCCTCCTAAGAAGACACAGGAATGGCTCCACACAAACCGAGTACAACTGCCCAGACATGGGGCACCCCTGGCGTACCCCCCTCCCAAAGCGAATGGGAGCCAACAATGCACCGTTAATCTTCACGAGACACTCTGCTGCGATGTACATAAGCCGGACCCGGGCCACAAAATGCGGTCCCAAACCGAACGCTTGCAGTGTCCCGAAGAGGTAATCATGGTCCACCCTGTCAAAAGCCTTCTCCTGATCCAGGGATAGAAAAGCAGCTGACTGACCAGTGACCTGGGCCAGATGGATCAGGTCCCTAACCAAATGGATGTTATCTTGGATAGACCGACCAGGGACTGTATAGGACTGGTCAGGGTGGATCATTTGGGATAGTACGGAGCCCAGGCGATTTGCCATCGCCCGTGCAAAAACTTTATACTCTGTACAGAGGAGAGAGACCGGGCGCCAGTTCTTCAACAGGCGGAGTTCGCCCTTCTTGGACAGCAGGACAACCACTGCCCTGCGCCACGAGAGGGGCATCTCCCCGGTCGCCAGGCTCTCCCCCAGAACCTTCATGTAGTCACCCCCCAGGACATCCCAGAAGGCTCTAACAAACTCAACCGTCAGCCCATCCAGACTTACCCCTTCTGAGCTGGTGCAGGGCACCAGTCACCTCCTCCAATGATAAGGGGTCATCAAGCTGTTCAAACACCCCTCTATCTATAGTCGGTAGCCCCTCCCTCAGGACCCGCTGAGCCTCCCCGCTGACACCATCCGCGGAGAACAGCGTTCCATAAAAGGACCGAACTAACGCACTAATCCCCTCTGGGTCAGTGACCGAGGAGCCATCGTCCGCGAGCAGCTCGACGAGCTGTTTGCGGGCTCCTCGCCCTTTCTCCAGAGAGAGAAAGAAAGGTGAAGCCCGGTCCAGATCGTGCAGCATCTGGACTCGCGACCTCACGTAAGCACCTCGGGACCGCTCAAGCTGCAGGTCCCTCAGCGCTTCCTTCCTCTCCTGAAACTCTCCCCACTCACAGGAGTCCTCACCGACCCGACCCAAGCGAGACTCTGCGTCGAGTAACTCCTTCTCGAGTCGCTCAACCGCCGCGTCCCGCCTTCTGGTCGACCCTCCCGTGTAGTCCTGACAGAAAAGACGGATGTAAGCTTTCCCCACATCCCACCACTGCTTAAGGGAAGGGAAGCCCCTCTGCCTCTCTCTCCACTTCACCCAGAACCGCCTGAAAGACTCCCGGAATCGGCGATCCTCCAGCAGCTGGTTATTAAAGTGCCAGTACGCGAACCCAGCCCGTGTGCGCGTTGGAATAAAATCCACTCGCACCAGGCAGTGGTCCAAACACGGCACCGTCCGCATAGAGGCCGCCGAGACCCGGGAGACATACGCTCTGGAGATGTACACACGGTCGATACGGGAACCACCCCCCTCAGACCTCCGCGAAAACGCGTTGGAATCATGGTGGAGATTCCGCCAGGCATCAACCAGCTCGAAAGATTCAATCACACCTCTCAACTTCTTCGCCACTGCAGGGGCACACTGAATACCAGAGCAATCTCGCGCCTCAAGGGTACAATTGAAATCCCCCCCAAGGAAGACACACTCTCCGCAATCAATGGTGCTCAGCAGAGTAGTCACCTCCTGAAGTAACCGCGCCTGCATCGTGCCGGTGCTGGGGGCGTACACGTTAATGAAATGTAATGGCACGCCATCCAGGCTCACGGCCAGATAGAGCAAACGGCCTGGCACAACTTCCTGCACCTTCACAATCTCTGGCTGGAAAGTCGGGGCCAACAGGAAAGCCACCCCACTTGACTTTGTACTGAGGTGGCTCATGTAGACCCCCCCCTCCCACTCCAGGACCCAGGTGGGCTCGTCACTAACAACAGTGTGCGTCTCTTGTAGAAAGCTCACTGCATACTTCCCCTCTCTGAGGACCGATAGATGGTGAAATCTACGAAGGTCCCCCCTTCCGCCGTTTATATTTAGGCTAACTACAGTGAACTTGAAGGCACACTAGGCTTATTCCTCACGATCCTTGTGGGAGTGAAGCCCCTCTCTTTCAGGAGCTTCAAAAACTCCCCGAATTGGCGCTTATCACAAGCACCTAGAGCATTATCCTTACTGTGAAGGATAACACTAAGTGTCCGGATAGTTCCCCCCAGGTCTGGCCACCATTCGGCAGCTAGCCGGACTTTGCTCCGACTGCGATGATGTTCATTCAAAAACTCTCGAATCTCAAAGATGCCGGCCGCTCGAGACACAGCACTGGAGTCCTGGCATTCTGCCAACCCGCTGACACCTGAAGCAACACCTTCCCCCTCCTTGCACTCAAGGTCATGGCCCAGATTTGGCAGACTGCCGCTGGCTGCCAGCTCGTTCTCTTCACTGTGTAAGCTGGCTCCAACACCCTCCCCCCCCCCCTCCGGCATGATCCCACCCCCGGGATCAATGTCGAGGGAGAGTCCTGACGCCTGCCACAGCGGTGAGCCGGCCAGTGTATGGCCAGGCTCCTCCTCACTCTCCCCGCCCTCTACAACTGGGCCTGGGGAAGAACAAAAACAGGGCGCCCCCAGGGCCCGCGGTCCGCCTTCACCCCCGGAATCCAACTGAGAGACACGACCCGCAACAGCCCCGTCCCCCTCCGCATCCAGGGAACCCACTCCCCCAGCATCACCCAGAGAGTCTCCATCCTCCACCACCAGGGGAGTAACCTCACTGGGGCCCACTGAAGGAGCCAGTGTTTCTGGACTCTCCCCTACTTCCTCAGCCTGTGGGGCAGCACACCCCTCAGTCACTCTCGTAGCTCTAATGTGGAGCATAGGCTGGGAAACCACCCCTACAGCCGAGACCCCCCCCTTCGGGTTGTCCCTGCTCGTCCTCCATCCCAGGGGACACATTCCCAGGGCAGCCAACCCCAACATCTTGTGAGATATCACCCTCAGAAGGCCCCTGGGACGAAGGGGCAACCTCCGGCCCAGAGGACACTAGTCGTGGATCACCATCCTCGACCGGAGTGGAGGGTCTCGAGGTAGGCAGCCCCCTGGCCTTATGCCCAGGGCCATCCTCTTCCTCACCAGACTCATGCCTCCTCTTTAACCCCACGTTGTGCGGTGGTACGGTGACCTCCATAAAGGAGGAGTCCTCCACCTCCACACTGCCAGCTTCCTCTCTTTCATCCCTTTGATCAGCCACCGCAGATCCTGACAGGATCTCCCCCGCCCCCTCCCGTACCTCCTCAGCTCCTTGCTGAGCCCCGCCAGGTGCTCCCTGGACCTCTCCGGCCCCATCAGGCACCCTTTGGGTGGGCTCAGGTATGGGCGTGGGCCCATCCGTTTGCGATTGTCTCGCTTTAACATTGTTCATTTTCCTCGTGGACTTCTTCCCCCTTGGCACCTGCCATTCCCCCCCTCCTCCTCGCCCTCCCCCTGCACCTCTCCGCCAAGCTCCGCTGCAGGTACAGGACATGGGGGCCGGGGGGCAGTGCTGCCCTGGGCCGCCAAGGTGGAACCGGCAGCCCCGGGTGGGCCAGCAGTGTCTCCCCGGGTCACCGAGGTGGAACCGGCAGCCCTGGGTGGGCCAGCAGTGTTTTCCTGGGCTGCAGCGTTGGTATTTCTCGCAGCACCCCGGCCATTGGGACAATCCCTGCGGAAGTGCCCGAACTCTTTACACGCATGACACCGTGCTTCCCCCCAACTCCAATACACGCGGTATTGGAGCCCCGCATTCTTGACGACAAAGCTTTCCTCCGCGCCCATCCCCAATCCTACTTCCATGTACACCTGCCTCTTAAAAGTATAGCTCCTTTGGAGACGAGTGCTGCTGCGCCAGGACTGCTTATGCCTAGTCAGCCTGGACCGCACCTCCCCAATCTCTGTCAGGTGTGGGCCAAGGAGCGCATCCCGGATGAAAGTGGGAACGTTGCGCAGGAGAACCGGTCGCACGGTGGACACCCATGGTTCCACCGGTACAAAGGTCCCCCCCACTATAAGCCAATTCTCCAAAGCTGTGGCCACATCCTGCTTTTCCTTTAGGATGAATTGACATTTACCCCATCCAACCTCATCCAAGAGGCAATCTCGTCCTTCTTGAAGAGATCAAACAGACTCTCCGCTAATTCCTCCTTGGACCACCGGTCCCCGGTTTGGACCGTGATCCCGTACTCGAGCCCCCCCAAATTTGCCAAATCTTCTCTGCCAATGCCAAACAGCTTATTCTGCTGTTGCTATTGACTCTTGTTTTGAGCTTCTGGTACCCCCAGGTGCTGACAAGAATGGGATGCCATCCCACAACAGTGTGTGACCAGGCTGGTGACCAGCATGAGGAGGAGGTGCCAGGCTGTTATGGCTGCGTATGGTTCTTCCACACGCTACTGTGGCTCCTGTTTATTAAATGAATAAATTGTTAAATTGCCAATATGTCTTGTTTCTTCAGACTTCAAGCATCCAATCCACCAAACAACACCGAACAAGAGTCAATGGCAGAATAAGCTGTTTGGCATTGGCAGAGATTTGGCAAATTTTTCATGGGCGCAACCCATATACTCAGCTCTGCTGCTCATCCCACAAATGCATGTTCCTTACAAATGTGGCACCATTTAAAAGGGAAATAAACAGGCTTTCCAACGGTTTAAGATTTATTGCCAAGAAGCATTGTTACAACAAAGAAATAATCTACCAAACACAAATTTCCTTACTTTTTGTGCTATGTTTATAAAAACATCAAACAAACAAACAATAATTAGTGCTAAAAAACAAACAAACTAAAATAGTAATGGGATGAGTGAACCACAGATATGGAGAGAGTGTTTTTTTCAAAAGGCGGAAACATGAGGGGATGGGAAGATATAAACTGGTGGTCGGATCACGTTGAAGGTGACGGAAATATCATGCGGTAGGATACCCTAGTCTGCAAAGGATATTGAGGTACTGGTGTGAAAAAAGCATAGATCCAGGTATAGGCAGCAAGGATCAAGTGAATCTTGTGAGGACAGTGCATTGGACCACTTCTCCATTGCATGTGGCATAAACTATTGCAAATAATGATCTGCAATTTGAACAAAATTGTTACCAGTAAACTACCAGCTTTCACTTTTGTATCTGTACAGATGTTTGGGACTCCTGTGCAAGAATTAATAAACACATACTTTGTGAGGCTTTGGCACCATCATTCCAGCTGTGCTCCACCATGGACATGAATTTCCCCAGTTTCTGAGCTGCTGTGTTTGGATCTCTTGTCTGTCTAGCTACTTCACTTTCAGTGGAGACCCAATATCTGCTGCTGAAGGAAATAGCTACAGGTATCTTAACAGTTTTCATTTCAATGACCACTGTCATTGTGCTTGCTTAATACCATCACAAGATCTATTTACACTCATCCTTGATGCCACAGCTTGCAGTAAGAACTGCTATTGTTACCTGCAACAAAACCTAACCACAAAAGGCTCACTCGTAACTTGCCTATTATGCTTGGTAGGCAATGTTGGCAATCTTACCTTCACTGGGTCCTCCTGCATATGTCTAGACAGTGACAGCTCTGTAGAGTGCAGGATCTTTGTTAACTTTATCATATCGTGGAGGTTTGAATGAGAAACACAGAATTCACCTGAAAACCAATGTAGCAGAGATCCCAGGCTTACTATCTGTCAAATAGTTGGAATATTTGTGAATCTTCCTGATTTTCACCAGTATTCAAAACATAACCATGAACTATTTAAACGTACTATTTAATATGAATTGCAAAAAACTGGAAAATGCTTCAAAACATTTTGTTTTTTGTTTTTAAGCTTTTTCCAGTGTTCAGCTTTGGTATTTACATTGCTCTGAGCATTCTTGGGTGTTTGTTTGTGTCAGTCTTTTGTGTTTGCCACTCCTTACATTTATGAGTTTACCTTACATTTTGAGTAGGTTAATTAAATCATTAGTCTGACATATTATTGTTCCACAATACTTCTGGTGAAAGCCACTCCCTGTACTTGGCATTAAGTTGATGAATACATTCTCAGTAATAATTACTATTTGAAATATTTAAAAAAACAAGTTAAAAATGGATCTCTTGCCTATACCTGGCCCCAATATGTACTGAAAAATTGAACATCTTGTGTAGATTGTGAATATTCTGGAACAAGTAACTTATATTTTGTCTTATTCTGCGCAGTTTATATAATCAAATACATGGCATGATCTATTTATTTATTTATTTATTATTAGAATGGAAAATGAGTGCTAATGAATGACGTAGAAAGGGATTTAGATGACATTGTATCTGAATGACTAAAAGTTAGCAGTCCTAATAAGTAATTAAGACGCAGGTGAAGCGACTGCAGATGCTGGAATTTGGACAAACAAACAATCTGCTAAGAATAAGCAGCATGAGTATCAGGACTGATGCAGGATTTTGACACAAACCTCTCAGCATTTCTTTTCATCCACAGACGATGCTCGACTCTGAGCTCCTCCAGCAGATCATTTGTCAAAAGTGAAAACGGCATACTGACCTTTACTGCAAAGGGGTTGGAGTTTAGAATTAATTAAGTTTTATTATAATGTAGAAACAAGGAACTGCAGATGCTGATGTACCATGGAAAAACACAAAAAGTTGGAGTAACTCAGCAGGTCAGACAGCATCCCTGGAGAATATGGATAGGTGACATTTCCAGTCGGGGCTTGTCTTCAAACTGATTGCAAGAGTAGGGGAAAGAAAGCGAGAAGAGTGGAGGGGCAGGACAAGGCATGGCAGGTCATGAAAGGACATACGTTTTATTGTAATTTTGTAGCATGTTGGTGAGATCTCACTTGGAAAACTACACCATTTTGGTCCCCTTACCTAAAACAAGGGAATGTAATGTATTTAGATTTTCAAAAGGATTTTGACAAGAACATAGAACGGTACAGCAAAGGCATTATCTCTTCAGCCCAGAATATCTTTGCTGGCCATGATGTTCCATATCGCTCCATTCCTTGTATATCCATGAGCCTATCTAATAGGCACTATTGTATCTTCTGAAAACAAGGTGCTACATGAGTGCCTGATGCATTAATTAAGAGCGTATGATATTGGCCGAAATGTGTTAGCAGTTGAAAAAAGGCTATCCCATAGTAAACAGAGAGTTGAAACAAATGTGGACACAGGGAACTGCAGATATTGGTTTACAAAATGATACAAAGTGCTGGAGTAACTCAGTGGGTCAGGCTACATCTCTGGTCACCTATCCATGTTCTCCAGAATGCTGCCTGACCCACTGAGTTGCTCCATCACTTTTTGTCTTTTTTTTGGAATAAATGTTTATTTTTCAGGTTGGATGGATGTAGCTAGAGGAAACCCAGAGGGATTAGTTCTGGATCCTCAATTATTTGGATTAATGACTTGAGGGAGGGTGCAAATTATGAAGTATCTAAGTTTTTGTGACTTTGTGATGGGATAAAGATAAATTGCATAATTGGCAAAAATCTCGTGAATGGAGTTAAATGTGCAGAAGTGTGAGCTCATGCACTTCAGTAGGAGCAACAAGAAGCAGATTATTAATCTAAGTGGAAACGGACTGCAGACTGGGCAGCATGGTGGCGTAGCGGTTGAGTTACTGCCTTACAGTGCTAAAGACCCAGGTACCACATGTCTATCCAAAAGTCTTTTAAATGCCACTAACATATCTGCTTCAACCACCACCCTTGGCAGCAGGTTCCATGCACTCACCATCCTCTGCGCCTCAGGTTCTTATTAGTAGCGCAGCGGTAGAGTTGCTGCCCACAGCACCAAAGACCAGGGTTCGATCCTGACTACTGGTGCTGTCTGTATGGAGTTTGTACGTCTCCCCATGACCCTGTGGGTTTTCTTCACATTCTCCAGTTTACTCCTACACTCTAAAGATGTGCAGGTTTGTAGGTGAATTGACTTGGTATAATTGTAAATTGTCCCTAGTGTGTATTGGATAGTGTAAGTGTGTGGGGATCGGTTGTCAGTGGGCCGAAGGGCCTGTTTCCCTGCTGTCTCTCTAAACTAAACTAAACTAAACTAAACTAAACTAAACTAAACTAAACTAAACTAAACTAAACTAAACTAAACTAAACTAAATGAATGAAGTTCAGAGGGATCTAAGTATTTTAGTGTATGAATCACAAAACTTCAGGTTGAACAAGTAGTTATGGAAGCAAATGGCACACTTGCGCAGGGCTTGGAGTTTAAAAATAGGAAGCTTTTATTGGATTTGTGTAGGGTGTTGGTGAAGCCACACCTGGAAAACAATTTTAGTCCCCTGACCTAAAAGAATAGTTACATTGGAGACAGTCCAAAGGCGATTCATCAGACAAAATAAGGGTGGCACCATGGTGAAGTGGTAGAGCTGCTGACTCAGAGCGCTAGAGATCCGGGCTCAATCTTGGGTGTTGAGTGTGCACCTTCTCCTTGCAACCGCATGAGTTTTCTCTGGGTGCTCCAGTTTCCACCCTGATCCCAAGGACCTGTGGTTTTGCAGGTTAATTGAAATCTGTAAATTGCCTGTAGTGCATAGGGAGTAGATGCTCAACGATTCAATGGGTTAATGGATATTTATTGTTATGTGTGCAAAGAACAACAAAATCTTTTGCAAAACCACAACTGCACAGTTGCTACTATTTTGGCACCGTTTAAAAAATAAGAAAAAAACACAGAAATGATGCTGAAGTGGTCTGACATAGAACTAGAAGGAACGGGTTATGGATGTTGTCATGTACTCGGTGGGCCGAAGGGCTTGTTTCCACACTGTATCTAAACAATTGGAAAAACAAATAAAACTGAAGGCACTGGTCTCTGAAGCCAAAATAGAAATGCTAAAAGTACTCAGCCGGTCGAACAACTTCTATGCAAAAAGAAACTAACGTTTTGGTATCCCATTGGTTAATTATTATCACCTGTTCGGAGATACAGTCATAATCTTTGTGTGCTACACAGTCATATACACAAGTACATGGAGTTTAAAAGGATGAGAGGGGAACTTATAGAGACACATAAAATTATAAAAGGACTGGACAAGCTAGATGCAGAAAAAATGTTCCCAATGATTGGGAGTCCAGAACCAGTGGCCACAGTCTTAAAATAAAGGGGAGGCCATTTAAAACTGAGGTGAGAAGGAACTTTTTCACCCAGAGAGTTCTAAATTTGTGGAATTCTCTGCCACAGAGGGTAGTGGAGGCCAGATCACTGGATGAATTCAAGAGAGAGTTATTAAGGGCCTGGCCCACTTAGGCGATTTTTTAGGTGACTGGCGGCAACTGTCAAAGACGTAGCAGATCGCCAAAATTTTCTTTTACCCTACGACAATGATCATGACAATGCCCCTGGCCAAGAGATTACACCGTCTTCGGAAACATCGCACGCTTATTCCCACGCTTATCAATGCTTCTCCGGCGTCCTAATTTTCGCTGAAATCACTGACAAGTCTGTAATTACTTGATAGTTTTGAAATAAAATAATAATAATAATAATAAACATTTATTTTATATAGCGATTTTCCAAGTGCTCAAATACGCTTTACAAAAACAGTCAAGACATAAAAACAAACAGACGAACTATCCTGACGGAGAAGCGGCGAACAAATAGCGCCAGCGTCCTCTCACGTCAGGGTCCGGCAGTAGACAATAAAAACACAAGACACACAATTACAATTTTAACACAAACAGCCATCACAGTGATTGCTCCAGGCACACCCTCACTGTGATGGAAGGCAAAGAAAAGTCTTATCTCCTCCTCATTCTTCTCCCGTGGGGCCACGAGGCGATCGAGGCTCCCAACTTTTGAAGCCCCCACCGGGCGATGGAAAGTCCCAGGGCCGAGCCGAGCAGGCCGATGAAGGTCCTGAGCCCCCACCGGGCGATGGAAAGTGCCGCGGCCAGGCCACGCAGGGCGATGAAGGGCCTGCGAGCGGGTCGATCAAACCTCAAGCTCCGGGGCGGTCGAAGCTGCTACGGCTGGAGCTCCCGATAGCCGGTCGCCAGCCAGGGACCTGCGAGCTCCCGATGTTGCGGTCTGCAGGGCCCACGGCCAAAGCCTCCGAAATAGTAAGTCCAGGCCCTGCGACCGGAGTCTTCAAGGTCGATCCCAGCTGGAGGCCGCCGACTCCACGGTGTTAGGCCGTAGCGCGAACGGAGATACGACACGGTAAAGGTCGCATCTCCGTTGAGGAGGAGATTAGAAAAAAGGTTTCCCCCACCACCCCCCACATATACAGAGCTAAAAATAAATCAAAACATACATTTAAACGATAACAAAAGACAGAGAGACTGCCGGTGAGCCGCAGCTGCAGAACGCAGCCACGCCCCCACCAACATCTTGCCCGGGTTACTTGAAAACCAAGCTTCACGGTAACAAGGTATAAACTGGATTGACTTCCAGTTTACTAATAGCAGTATTAAGAAATTTAATTTTAAACGTGGTTAAATGGATTTTTGTCAGGAGTGTGGGCATTCTTTGAAAATGTACGGGAGATGCATATCTGGTTTCTGGGTTGCATATGTGGGTTGGGAGCCTACTTTAAAAGTAATCGCTGATGGCCATAAACATCGTGAAATTCCCACGCTTACCTGACCGTCAAACTGTCGCCTCCAATCTACCTGTCAAATGTCCTGACAGTAAATACTGGTTAAACACAAGTATTTTATGGTATCTTCAAATGACTTTACTTAATTTAATATTACGTGCTTCTAAATGCATCTGTGACAACTTAGCAAACCTGGGGACAGCATGCGACAGCGCCTGCAATAAGCTACGATACCTGGCGATAAGCCAGCTGTTGCCGAGAAATTTCAATCTGGAAAATTTTTCAGCAACACGTAGAGATCCGCTACGATTCATTGAAGACTCCTCACGATCATGTCCACGACACCCCAGCGAAGGTTCGGCAACAGCCTAGTCGCCGGCAGTCGCCTTAAAATCGCCTAAGTGGGACAGGCCCTTTAGATAGAGCTCTGCGGGCTAGTGGAATCAAGGGATATGAGGAGAAGTTGAGCACAGGTTACTGATTGTGGACGATCAGCCACGATCACAATGAATGGCGGTGCTGGCTCAAAGGGCCGAATGGCCTCCTCCTGCATCTATTTTCTATGTTTCTATGTTACAACAGGTAAAGCAAGGAGAAAAATAGCAGAATGTAGAAGTTCAAAATAATCCTCACAAACATGCCCAAGAAAAAAAAAATATATAGGCCGATGTGCTTACTTGATCATCGCTTCAGTATGGAGGGACCAGGTTAGATTGATTGCTTAGGAACATTTTGACCATCTCTACAGCAGCTACATTAATGAGGACATGGTTGCTAGCTGTAGAATTTTTTTTTTCAGAAGGTGGTGAATCTCTGGAATTCTCTATTCCAAAGGTTTGAGGAAGCTAGGTCATCAGAAGTATTTAAGGTGGAGATAGATAAATTTGTGAAACGTCGAGGAATTGAATGTAAATCAGCCATGATGCTGTTGAATGGTGGGGCAAGTTTTTAGGGCCTGGTAGTCTATTCCTGTTCCTATTTTCTTGTGTTATTGTGACAGTATGATGAAAATACAGTACAGAGAGCACGGCACGGTAGCGCAGCGGTAGAGTTGCTGCTTTACAGCGAATGCAGCGCCGGAGACTCAGGTTCGATCCTGACTACGGGTGCTGCACTGTAAGGAGTTTGTACGTTCTCCCCGTGACCTGCGTGGGTTTTCTCCGAAATCTTCGGTTTCCTCCCACACTCCAAAGACGTACAGGTATGTAGGTTAATTGGCTGGGTAAATGTAAAAATTGTCCCTAGTGGGTGTAGGATAGTGTTAATGTGCGGGGATCGCTGGGCGGCACGGACTTGGTGGGCCGAAAAAAAAAGGCCTGTTTCCGGCTGTATATATATGATATGATGATATGATGATATGACAGCACCTTACTATAGAAAGAGCAAATCAATGCTATAACCAAGTGATTGGATCAAAGCTCTGCATTCCTGCAACAGCCTCATGTTGGCAGAACCTAACATTTGTCCATAAATCAAAGCTGAATTATTCACAGATCTTTTTTTTCTGCCAGAAATGCTGAGTGGATGATTCATATCAGCCTCCTCTGCAGGACCCCATGTTCTGTACCTGATAGGATATCAGGAAATGGCTGAGCTCCCTGGATATCAGAAAGGCCATTGGACAAGACAACAGCCTATTTATAGGGTTGAGGATTTATACTCCAGAACTACCCACTCCATGACCAATCTCCAGCAGATTCAAGCCTCACCTGTTGGAAGAAAACACACCCATCCCAGCCATATGCTGAAACTGAGATGTGGGTTCTGATCCTCTGTCACATCTGGCTGGCGTAGGATTTGAGAGACAGTTTTCCTTGAGGAATTCTGGATATTCTATTGGACTTAATGTTGAATTATGCAATGGCGCAGAACCACAACCGTGCCAGTACTTGCCACTCAGTCTGATGGATTTGGGAGATGCTAATTGCTGGTAGTGGCCTTTTGTTACTCCCACAAGTCACAATTGGCATTGATCTGCTCATTGTTCAGTTCCTGTTCCAGTTCTTTAGAAACTACTGAAATACTACTATGCCAACCGGTAGCAAGGTTGGACAACATTCAAATTTGAGTTGCTGTGGAATGTTAATTTAATGGTTCGGTTTTCTTAACAGAAAGTTTCAGTAGAAAGTAGACCTTTAAATCAAGTTGTGAACAGAATTGGCACGAGTTGGAAGACATATTAATGTCACAGAACAGAATACAAGAAAGTGCTGGCTGTGATTGCAATCAAGTGCAGTTAAAATGTGTAGTGACTTGATCGGCCAAGTAGCCACCTATTTTTATTAGAAAATGTGGTTGTTTCAGTCACGGCCATGTTATGCACAATTCTCTATTGCCTTAAGTCTCAAGGAGGACTGATAGTTTACAAGACATTGTGCTGGGTTTTCAGTTCTGGGTTTGTTTCAATGTGCTCTTTTTAAATAGCAGAAGGAGTTCTGCAGACCAATGAACAATTGTAACCTCATTTCCAGAGCAACAAGGGATTTTTGTGTGGCCTAGTTGAATTTCTCCCAAGTTCTGGAAATGGTTGTATTTCACTCCAGAAATCAATGATTTTCAGTTCTTGACCTGATGTCAACTGCATGAAAGATGGTTTTAACTTGGTGCCTGCATGTGGTTCTCATTCTCAGAGTTATGCACGTGCCACAGCAGCCCAAGTAGACTCTATTTCTACTAACCTACAAACCCTCCCCATCTCCCTTCTCCTTCTCACACTCCCCCTTTCTGGGCCTCACCAGGATGCATCCCCTTTTTCCCCTCCCCTCCCACCCCTTCTACCTCTTTTCCTCTCTCTGCCCTCACAATTTGCACTTCAATCCTTATCTCACACCTTTTGCCTTTTCATCTCTAACTTTTGTTCAACCATCTGTTTATCAAACCCCAACACCCGTCTCCACCTATCACTCGTCAGGCTTTATCTTGCCACTCCTATCTTCCAGCTTTCTCCCCCCTGTCGCCCCATTCCCCCACAATCAGCCTGAAGAAGGGTACCAATCCGCAACGTCACTTATCCATGTTCTCTGGTCCTGGTTCTGGTTGATTACTGTGCAAACACCTCATAAGTGGTTATCTCACGCAGGTCGCAGTGAGTAGAGTAATGATTATATTTTGAAGTGGGCCTTTTTGACCAAGTTGTGGAGATCTAGTTGCTCAATCACCTTATTAAATGACTTAACATCGGGAGCAGCACGTGTGGTGGTAACATATTCCATTCCCTTATTGTCCTTGGGTAAAGGGATTATTGGTAGCAATGTTTATTGAAATTTAGCGAGTTGATGATATAGGGACTGGTATTTTGCCTTTTATCATGGCAGTTGGTGCTCTGGGATGACAGAAGATTTGATGGCGTGATTTTGTGAATCTCCTTGTAAATTGCAATGTCGTAGCCTGATTCTATGGAGCCCTAGGGAATCCCATCCGAGAGAAGTCAACATGTTATTCACGCTTGATTTGCGCTTGTAGTCATTACATACAAAGCGGGCTGCTCGGCGTTGTACTTTCTCCAGGGTGATCTTGTTGTTGTTGTTGAAAATATCCCATATGGCTCCACAATACTCCAATTTGGGCCTGACCAAGGACTTGTAGACGTTCTCTTTGACGGATGTACTACATGCGTGAAAATTTCTTTTAAGAAGGCCGAGAGTTCTATTTGCTTTGTTAGACACTTGACTAATATGCGTCGCCCAACTTAAATCTTTGCTTAATTCGACTCCTAGATATGGGTGATGGTTGACAGCAAGCAATGTCTGGCTACCCATGTTGTATTCCAATAAAAGTGGTTTAGTCTTGTGTGAAACATACATGGTGTGACATTTGGTTGTATTGAATGACATCTGCCAGGTTTTTCCCCACTCACAGAGAGCATCCAGATCCTTCTGTAAAGACAAGCTGTTTTCTGGTGTTTTAATCTCTCTATAAATTATGGCATCATCTGCGAAGAGTCGAACTCTGGACAAAACTGCATTTGGAATGTCATTGATATACAGTAGGAAGAGCAATTAACCCATGACAGTCCCCTGTGGCACACCTGATGTCACAGGAGTTTCAATAGACGTCTCTCCCTCCAAGAGAACTCGCTGGCATCTTGTCAAAATGATCTCAATCAATTTAAGAGGTTGCCGTCTATTCCTTCATGGTTGAGCTTGTACCGGAGCTGCTTGTGGGGAAACTTATCAAAAGCCTTACTGAAGTCTAATATAACCAGGTCAGTCTGACCCTTGTTATCAAGTGACCTGGCTAGATTATCGATGAGTCCCGCCAGTTGGGTTTCACATGATCGACCCTGTCTAAAGCCATGTTGGTGGTTTGTTAGTACCTTGCGGAAATCAATGTAATCCATAATATGTTGGTGGATTATATGTTCGAGAATCTTGCATGGTATGGAGGTCAATGAAACTGGGCAATAATTTGCAGAATATATCCTATCTCTTTTTTTATAGATGGGGACAATGTTAGCATTCAGCCAATCTCTTGGGAGTTCTCCACTATCCACAGATTTCTGAAAAATCTTTTGAAAGACTGGAGCCTTACTGAAGAAGGGTCTCGACCAGAAACGTCACCCATTCCTTCTCTCCAGAGATGCTGCCTGACCCAGTGAGTTACTCCAGCATTTTGTGATACCAACCATTTGAGTGAGGTTGAAATCATTGGCCAAATCCAACATAATCTTGCTACATGTGGTATTTCTTCCCCCAGTATGAAGAGAATTGCTGGACCAGTCTATATCAGGGAAATTAAAATCCCCCAGTAACCATACAGAAGCAGACTTCGGAATCTTGGATAAAGAAGCTTCAAATTTTCTTAAATGTTCCTGTCCTGACGATGGAGGGTGGTAAAATGCCCCAATGTATGTAAGCTTTAGCCCCTTTATGTGAATGCTGACCCACAGCACCTCGCATTTTGCATCAAGATCTTTTTCTTCAGTAGCAATATACAAGTTCCTAATAGCGATGAATACACCCCCCCCATGAGATTCACCTTCCCTGTCTTTTCTAAACACCTGGTAGAATGTTAGAAAAATTCACCTGCGGCAATGTATTTGTTCAACCAAGATTCTGTACCGATTATTATGTCTGGGTTTTCTCTAAGAGCCTGGAATCCTGCTTTCTTTGCTCTAATGCTCTGGCAATTGAGATTTAGAATTTTAAAAGTTTCTTGTTTACTGTGACCAAGCTTCATTCTCTTAGGTTTTGACTTGGCCCCGGAGTTTCTATTACCGCCATTTTTGCTTTTTTTTCAGACGTGCTGATCACGGTCTACTATCGGACTAGAAGTCCTAGGGCTAGGTGAAGCTGAGTTAAGACCAGGTATGACATCAGAGTCTGCAGATATGTTGAGATTTTCGAAGCTGTATGCCAAATTAATGCTTGCATGGCTAAAAAGTGAAGAATCAAAATTGGAGAGTCCACAGCGGCACACCCATGAGTATAAGAAAATAGCTGCAGATGCTGGTACAAATCGAAGGTATTTATTCACAAAATGCTGGAGTAACTCAGCAGGTCAGGCAGCATCTCGGGAGAGAAGGAATGGGTGACGTTTCAGGTCGAGACCCTTCTTCACCCATGAGTATGATGGATGCTCAATAAGCACGTTATAAATGTGTTCATTCATGCCCATACAGTTTCTGTGAAACCACGAGTCACATCCCTCAGATTCTATTGCCTGTTGACCATTCTTTGCTGTCTTGTTACACACCATGCACGGTTATTTGGGTTGGTAAGTACGATAATTAAGAAAGTATAAGTCATTGGTCTTAAATTAATTTTAGTCCGAATTCTCTCTGCCAGTGCTGTAGACCTACAAGATGACTGAATAACAAATTAGAACAAGCTCACCCGGTCTTTGAAGGTGTTTTCTAGAAGCAAAGGTGTAGTCCAGTGCTCAGGAAAAGTCTGGTCCGATATTTCCGGTATTTTCTCTATAGATGCTGCCTGACCCACTGGGTTAATCCAGCTCTTTGTGTTTTATTTTGAACACTACTTCTGTTGAATTTAATTTACGTTCAAAGGAGAATTGGCACTGACTTAATTGCTTTAAGATGTACTTCCAGGGATTCCATTCAAAGGAACGCAACTGTTTACTGGAAGAATTAATAACAGGCAGTGTTGCAGTGCTAACTTTTTAGGTGCCGGAGCTGTCACTGGTGCCGGAGTGTCCGCTGTTAAATTCCCCGCGAGTTAAAATTACCCGCTGTTTATTTAGGCTTTTTTTACAGAGGTGTCGGAGCGGCGCTCCGGTGAGCTCTGGCAGCACTGCACCCCTAATAACAGGGAGGTATGGCTAGTTATGTTTGAATCACACAGTGCCGGACAGTAAGCTAATCACCTCAGCAAGTTGTGAACATCCTGGGCGTCACTGCGAGTTAATTAGACCAGTTATTGAACTGCACGTGCACATTCCTGAACTCCACCCTACTGTAGACATTATCAATACACTCTCCACCTCGCCCTTCTCTGCAATTGAAAACAGACTTGTTCTTTCACTTTTCTCATGATGTCAGATCATTCATCTGAAGCATAATCTTTGTTTTTATCTCCCCTCTGACGAGCTGAATTACTCAGATTTCAGATTTTCAGCATTTCAACTACAGACTATGGCTATAAGAGCAGGCTAAAAGCTTAATAATCAGTAGCAAATGGTTCACTTGCAGACTCCAAATTCTTTCCATTATTTACAGGGGTGATTAATGTGAACAACCTTTGATTTCTCTCCTCAGCATATTACCATCTTTACGTCTATCTCCTTGCAGAGAAAAATTGCAAGCATTCCTCAACTGTTTCCATCTATTGTCCACACACCCCCAGCTCACCCTCACCCACCTCTTCTTTATATTAACTATCTACACTTTACCCTCAGTGTTGTGGTAAGATCTCAACCCGAAACCCACAGGGGTCAGTGCTGGGGCTGCTACTCTTCATGTTGTATATGGATGATTTGGACAAGGGGATTGAAAGCTTTGTGGCCAAGTTTGCGGATGATACGAAAATAGGCGGAAGGGCAGGTAGTGTAGAGAAAGCAGGGACTCTGCAGAAGGACTTGGACAGGTTGTGAGAGTGGGCAGAGAAGTAGTAGATGGAATATGGTGTAGCAAAGTGTGAAGTCATGCATTTTGGCAGCAGGAATAAAGGTGTAGACTATTTTTTAAATGGGGAGTTATTCCAGACATCGGAGGTGCAAATGGACGAAGTGCTGGTGCAGGATTCCCAAAAAGGTAATCTGCAAGTCGAATCAGTAATAAAGAAAACAAACTCAATGCTTGCATTTATTTCAAGAGGGCTTGTATACAAAAACAGGGATGTAATGCTGAGGCACTATAAAGTGCTGGTAAGGCCGCATTTGGAATATAGTGAGCAATTTTAGGCATTATATCTGCGGAAGGATGCACTGGCTCTGGAGAGGGTCCAGAGGAGGTTTATAGGAATGATCTCAGGAATGAGTAGGTGACCGTTTGTCAGCACTGGGCCTATACTTGTTGGAGTTTAGAACAATTAGGGACCTCATTGAAACATACACAATAGTGAAAGTCTTCGATAGAGTGGATTTGGAGAGGATGTTTGCACTAGTGGGAGAGTCTAGGACTAGAGGTCATAGCTTCAGAATTAAAGGACGTTCTTTTAGGAAGGATATGAGGAGAAATTTCTTTAGACCGATGGTGGTGAATCTGTGGAATTCTTTGCTACAGAAGGCTGTGGAGGCCAAGTCAGCGGATATTTTAAAGGCAGAGATAGATTCTTGATTAGTACAGGTTTCAGGTGGAGAAAGCAGGAGAATGGGATTAGGAGAGATAGATCAGCCATGATTGAATGGCAGAGTAGACTTGATAGACCGAATGGCCTAATTCTACTATCACTTATAACGTCACAACCTTTTGAAACTTCGACCACCACAGACGTTGCCTGACCTGCAGATTTCCTCGAGCAGTTTGTTATTTTGCACCAGATTCCAGCATCCACGAAAGAGTGGGGATAAATGGGTTCCTTTCAGAATGGCAGGCAGTGACTAGTGGGGTACCGCAAGGCTCGGTGCAGGGACCGCAGCTATTTACAATATACATTAATGATTTGGATGAAGGGATTAAAAGTACCATTAGCAAATTTGCAGATGATACAAAGCTGGGTGGTAGTGTGAACTGTGAGGAAGATGCTATGAGGTTGCAGGGTGACTTGGACAGGTTGTGTGAGTGGGCGGATGCATGGCAGATGCAGTTTAATGTGGATAAATGTGAGGTATCTGTGGAATTCTCTGCCTCAGAAGGCGGTGGAGACCAATTCTCTGAATGCATTCAAGAGAGAGCTCGTTAGAGCTCTTAAGGATAGTGGAGTTAGGGGGTATTGGGAGAAGGCAGGAACGGGGTACTGATTGAGAATGATCAGCCATGATCACATTGAATGGTGGTGCTGGCTCGAAGGGCCGAATGGCCTAATCCTGAATCTATTGTCTTGCGTTACCAAGAATTACACTTAGCTCAGCCTTGGTGTGCAAAAAGAGTGAAGATGATGAAATATCACCATTTGATTTGGTCTTGTCTGTTCGATCATCTCACACATTGACATATTAATTACCTTAGAAATTATCTGAGAGACTTGATTGTCTTGAGCATGACGGATCTGCAGTCAAGGCAAGGGAGCTTGGACCCAGGTAAATCAAAGACTTGGATGATGACTTCACTGAGGAAGCCCACATAAGTAGACTGTAATTTGGTGCGTTGGTGGCAACGCTAGAGAACCTGCAGGTGGTGTCAGAAAGGATGCTAAAGCCTGATGCCAACCTTCACGGATTCTAGGTGATTGTTTTGACTGTCACGGCATCTGTGTTAGCAGACTTGTTGAATTAACTTTAATGCTCCTAGCACATCAATATATTGTCTTTGGAATGTGAGAGGACCTGGAGGAAACCCCACATGGTCACAGGGAGAACATGCAAACTCCACACAGACAACCTCCCGAGGTTAGGATTGAACCTGGGTCTCTAGTGCTATGAGGCTGTGCCACTGTGCCACCCTTATTTTGTTTTAAATGCTGAAAAAGCTCAGAAGGGGATATTTCCAGCATTTAAAACTAAATTCTCAACTTGAAGAAAATGTACATTTTTTATTTATATGACATTTTTAGCATGTCATGTTGCTGTTAAAAAAACACAAAGCTATGTTTAAAGTTTACTTTATTCTTGCAATTATATGACAAGGAAAATTGGTCCAGAAAAATAATATTTTGATAAATACTCTTATATCTAAGTTATTTCAAAATAGCTTACTTTTTCAAATATATAATATTTCTATCATAAACACAACAATAACATTAATATCAAAGTGCATTTCCAAAAGATTTGTTAAAATAGATTATAGGTCATTATAATTTGAGACAATATGGAGAAATTTATACCCGCTTTTATGCAATAAACTGGAGAATACATGTTGTACAGTGCTTTGGAAATTTGGATCCATTGATTTTTTTTCAGAAATGGAGTTAAAACAAAGTTAAATTTCAATCCTAAGATGTCTGACTGTAAATGAAAAGTTAGTGCAAATGATGCACTCGGAGAAACACTCAAAGCTTACAAACTTTAATCTGTTTATAATTTATCACTGCGTTTCATTTGACTTAATCTTTGCCTGAGCATTCTGTCACAAAGTGGAATGTATTTATCCCTTCTATAAAATACAGAAAGAAGAGTTTTATCCTCACAGAAAGTAGGCCATTTTAAATTCAAATCTTTTGTTTGAATAGATCTTATGGAGAAAGAGAACAGAACAATTAGTGTTCTGTAAAATTGATACTTCTCGGTTATTCAGGTCGCTAAAACAGTCAATCAGCAGCACAAAATGATTTGCCAATTTCAGACAAATCTTTGAATTATAAAATATATCGATATGTTGCAGCATATTTGAAAGGTAATCATCATAGCTTCAGAGAAATTTAAAAATAATGGTTAGTTAAATGCTTTAATTTCCACTGTGGCAAAATGCATGCATCTTTGCTTTGAGCCCCACTTGCAGTCTGTACTTTTGGCACTTAGAAGGGTATTACCCTGCCTTGAGAACTATTCCCCTTCTTGACCAGGTTTCAAGGGGCTCGTCACAGTTACAGTCATAATGTCCATGCTTGATTTTTCAGAGGTGTGAGGAACCTTTCGACAAAATATGTCCTTTCCAGGAAGGTTGCCTTCATTGTATGCTCATTGTATTCTGAGCTATGCACCTTTCCAAGTACACTGTAAGTCCAAATCATGCAGGAAAGCCTGCCACTTTACACTACAACAACAACCATGCATGCTACTATAACATCTCAATCATTTGATTTTACAGATGAGCCCTTCTTCGCATCTACATACAATAACTTAGAGAATGCATTCTACTGCATTGCATTCATTTTACATTCACGATTTTCAAGTTTTAATTTAATTAAATATAACGATGTAATCACACTGGTGTGCTTTCTTCTGCTTAAAATCCACTGTTATTGATGTGGTTGTTATTTATCTTTAATGTTTCTTATCGGAATCTCAAATGTGAAATGTATAATCCAGCACGGTTTTGCATTATGTCATAGGATCCACCTTTCTTCTTTTTCAAATATAACAGTGTCTGAAAGATTAAAATGTGAGATTGACATACTTTAAGTAGAGATTATTATGCTATACTCCTTAATACAATCCAATATTTAAAAACATCCTCGGTGAAACGTTCCTGGGATGAATTGGAACTAGAAACCAGTTTCTATTCTACTGGCACTGCACAAATTGAACGCATGCAGTTGACTCATTTCTTTGACATGATTCACAGGTTATTCAAGAATCCTGAAGTTATTGCTTGAGCGGGAGACTGATGAACTATGAGGTTCACATTGTGCGTTTACTGGGAAATATCTTTGTCAAAGTGAATTTTAAAAGAAATCCAGACCATGCTTTGCTGGGCTGCAGTTGGTGCATAAGGACTCCCAACACCTGCACCAGACCCTTTCCCACTACCACCAACAGAATACCCCTCTTAATGGAAGTAATGATCATGCGTAGGTACACTGAAAGTAGGTGTGTGGCATTGGCCAGACGCATCAGCCAAACCTGAAAAGCCAAACCTAAATTTAGGTTTGATTTCACATGGCCAGAAAGTCCTATCCAGGTTCCCTCGAATAATATTCCTGGTTACAATAACAATGATATCTGCAAATACTGTAGGTACGAGGAGATGGAGGTCAGGTATGATAAACTAATTTCTATACATACAAGTGCCTGCCTGTGTTCAGGTCCAGCCCTTATCATCACAAGGGTGACATGTATAAAATTATGAGGGAAATATATTGGGTGAATGCACAGTCTTTATCCAAGAGTAGAAGAATCAAGAACAAGAGGACATTGGATTAAGGCGAGAGGGGAAAGATTTAATAGGGATCTAAGGGACAACATTTTCAGACAGAGGGTGATGGGTATATGGAATGAGCTGCCAGAGGAAGTAGTTGAGGCAGGTACTATAACAATATTTAAAAGGCATTTGGGTACGTACGTGGATAGGAAAAATTTTGAGGGATGGAGGCCAAACTTGGTCAAATGGGTCTAGCTTGGAGGGGGCACCTTGGTTAGTAAGAATGAGTTGGGTCAATGGGCCTGACTCCATGCTGTATGACTCTAAGACTTCAACAACACCCTTTCATTAGATAGGTTATTAGCAGATGAATGGTTGAATGACTAAATCATTAATTTAATTCCTTCATGAGAAAAACTACCCGATTAATCCATTATTCCAGTCAATTTCATCATGCATGTTACTGACAGATACAGTGAGGGAACTTTTACACAAATAATGTATCCCAAATCATCTCTTAGAAGGATGAGAGTGGATCTTATTGAAACATAAGATTAAGGGATTGGACACATGTTCCCAATGTTGGGGGAGTCCAGAACCAGGGGCCACAGTTTAAGAATAAGGGGTAGGCCATTTAGAATGGAGATGAGGAAAACCTTTTTCAATCAGATGCTTTCAAGAGAGAGTTAGATAGAGCTCTTAATGACAGCAGAGTCAGGGGGTATGGAGAGAGGGCAGGAACGGGGTACTGATTGTGAATGATCAGCCATGATCACATTGAATGGCAGTGCAGGCTCGAAGGGCCGAATGGCCTACTCCAGCACCTATTGTCCATTAGACATTCACTTTGGAGATGATATTTGGGATTGGAAACATCTTTGGTATAACAGTACTGATTAGTGGAGATAACTTTGAACAGTGGAATTGCTACTCAGATAAAAGTAGTAAACCTAGGACACAGAAGAGGCTATTCAATTCATTATTCCTGTACTGGATGAAAATAAATAAACAGATCCCACTTTCCAGCCCTGTGTGGGTAGATGGATCCTCAAGTACACAGCCAAGTACTGTTTAATTTCTGCCACTCGCATCCTTTCAAGCAATGAGTTCTTGCCTCCCCTCCGTGTAAACAACCTTCCTCTTCACTCCTCTAATCCTTCCACTAATTATATTAATATTAAATTGTATTGAGTGTAACTGCTGGTAATTTTCCATTTCTGTGCTTCTATGCTGTTGCCACAAAACTATGTAACACTGTTCCATATTTCACTTGGGAGGTTGTAGCTTGTCCCTTATCCAAGCTGGGGCGTGGCTGCTCCCGAGCCTGATGGCATCAGACGATATGTGTTGGTTTGGCCATCAAATGATCTTTTAAATCCTCAGGCTCAGGCTGAGTTGGCTTCTTATGAATTATTATCCCAAGGCTCAATATTTTAAAGCCTGTTTCCATACCCAAGTCTGAAGGAACCCAGCTATATGCATCAGCTTCAGGTCTGAAATCAAAAAGATTATGTTCCATGCTTGCACCAGAGACGGATTGACCCTGAATGGGGTGCATTAATTTAAAATAAAAATTTCAACCTGGAATAGGCTTCTAACCTGAATATTGCCTTCATAAATTTAGATCTTTAGATTTAGATATACAGCGCAGAAACAGGCCCTTCGGCCCACCGGGTCAGCGCCGCCCAGCGATCCCCGCACATTAACACTATCCTACACCCACTAGGGACAATTTTTTAAACTTTTGCCCAGCCAATTAACCTACAAACCTGTATGTCTTTGGAGTGTGGGAGGAAACCGAAGATCTTGGAGAAAACCCACGCAGGTCACGGAGAGAACGTACAAACGGCGCCCATAGTCAGGATCGAACCCGAGTTTCCGGCACTGCATTCGCTGTAAGGCAGCAACTCTACCGCTGCGCCACCGTGCCGCCGTGCCACCTTCACCCTTTTCGTTAGCTTTTCTGCAAAGGCAGGTGGTGGCAACCTACTGAGGCTGTTGGTGCTGTTTCCTTTGACTTACTTATTACCTTTGCTTTCAGTCGTGAAGGAAAGATATGGACTAAAATATACTGTTTTCTCTGCATGGCACAATTTATGGAGTGGTCTTCTCAGGCCCATGCGATGATGGGCTTTCTCAGTTTCTTTCCTCATCTGATGGAGTATAACCAGCAGTTACTTCTTTGTTTTTTTATGTGGACTTTGCTTGGAAAGAGCGTCTCATAGAATGTATTTTGTTTTCATTTACATTTGTGTGGTGAACTTGGTTGCAGCGATCCTGAAAGCTTGCAGTGCAATATGTGGAGACATTTGTGGGATTTGTGTGAGAGGTAACATGGGCTTGATAGGCCAAATGGGCCTCCTTCCATGTTGTATGCAAACATCATAAATATGCGAATCTCCGAGATAAATTAACTTTGGAACTGTTTGATTATTGAACCATCATCCCAGGAGGCTGGCCTTCGTCACATGTTGTGTTATATTCTTTTATATGCTGTGCACTTCTAGATTTCGTCTCTACAATGACACTGCTTAATACTTTTTAAAAAATGCACTTACCAACAAGCAGCAGAGAGAAATGAGAAATAGAATGACCAGTATGCCCACCACGATAATTATGATTCCCCAAAATGGTATTTCTGTTTTGGCAGGAGAGACAGGCGCTTCAGCCTCTGCATGAAGAAAATACATAAATTAATTAATAGTTAATGTTTTAAAATCTTCATCATCAATGAAATTGAAATTAAATATCAGATGAGAGGGATAGATAAGGAAGATAGCCAGCCTTTTTTCCAATAGGGGTATCAGGAACAAGAGGGCATAGGTTTAGTGAGAAAGGGTATCTTATGGTCTTATCCGAGGGGTACTTTATTTTACACGGAGTAATTGATATTGGGCATGCAATAGCAGCGGTGGTAGTGAAATCAGATATCAGGGTGGTCATGGGTGGCAATCTCATCCATACCCTACCCATGGCAGACTTCATAAGGCTGGGAATGGGTAAGGAGGAAAAACAGGGCAGGGCAGGGCAAGAGGGGATATGATTGTCAGAATTAAATGTCCAAGTTTACTGGACCTCCCATGCTCTGGAGTGGTCTGCTCAGGCTCGTGCTGTGATTGGCCTGTTTCAAATCATTCGACCGGGGTAACATATCACAATATCTGAGTCATGTTCTTTGTAATTGTTGCCTGTCTGCAAAAAGCAGGATATTGAACTCATTATCCATGAAAATGAAAATACCATTTACTTTTTTGAATACATATTTAATCCCTTACATTCTATTTGATGTTACTTTCTGTTGGTAGGCCAGAACCACGCATAGAAACATAGAAACATAGAAAATAGGTGCAGGAGTAGGCCATTCGGCCCTTCGAGCCTGCACCGCCATTCAATATGATCATGGCTGATCATCCAGCTCAGTAGCCTGTACCTGCCTTCTCTCCATACCCCCTGATCCCTTTAGCAAAAAGGGCCACATCTAACTCCCTCTTAAATATAGCCAATGAACTGGCCTCAACTACCTTCTGTGGCAGAGAATTCCACAGACTCACCACTCTCTGTGTGAAGAAATGTTTTCTCATCTCGGTCCTAAAAGACTTCCCCCTTATCCTTAAGCTGTGACCCCTGGTTCTGGAGGTCACAGAATGCAATATGCACATTGCTAATGAGTTCAGCATTAAGGTCAATCGCAGCAGCACAATGTCGTGAGACTTTAGCAGAAATTGGGTGCAAACCGCTAAAATGCTTTCTTTTCTATCATAATAAAGGCATTAGTTTTTTTCTTGTATCCAACGTGTAGACAAATGAATCAGTAAAAAAAGCAGAGTCAGAGATACATAGAGTAATACAGCACAGAACCAGGCTCTTCAGCCCAACTTGCCCATATTGACTGAAATGCCCCATCAACACGTCCCACCTGCTTGTGTTTTCCCCATATCCCTTTAAACCTTTTATGTCCATATACCTGTCCAAATGTGTCCTTAAATGTGATAGTACCTCAACTATTTCATCTGGCAGCTGGTTCTGTATACTTCTTCCACCCATTGTGTGAAAATGTTGCCCCTCAGGCTCCTATTAAATCTTCCCCCTCTCACTTTAAAACTATGTCCCTGGTTCTCATTTACCAACATCTTTCTTATAGCAAGGTGACCAAAACTGAACACAGTACTCCAAATGTGGCCTCATCAAAGTCTAGTACAACTGTAACATAACATCCCAACTTATATACTGAATGTCCTGACTGACGAAGGCAAATGTGCTGAAAGCCTTCTTGACCAGCATATCTACCTGTGACACCCCTAAAGGAATGAGGTACTTGCACCCCTAGATCCCTCTGCTCTACAACACTCCCTAGAGTCCTGCAAAGGTTCTGCCCTGGTTTGACTTCTCAAAGTGCAACACCTTGCACTTTTCTGCATTAACCATTCCTAAGCTCACTTGCTCAACTGATCAAGGTCCTACTGTAATTTTTGATAACTATCTACAATACCATGTACTTTTGTGTAATCTGCAAATTTATCAAACATGCCTTGTACATTCTCATCCCAATTGTTGGTATAAACCACGAACAGCAATAGGCCCCAGTTTCCTCATAGTAAATCAACTGATTTGCTTCTAATTTTGTGGGATAACTCAAATTCAACATGTGCTGTTACACTGCTATGTAGTGAACATTTAAAATTATAATTCTAAATAATTGTGCTCATTGTTATACTTCAGACCTTTTAGTTTATATTCCAAGAAACAGCCAACTGACCCTAATTATATGTGCAGGAAGGAACTGCAGATTATACTGCTGTCTGCCTGTTATAATCTGTTGTCGATAAGGGACTGCTTATGAGAAGAACATCTTTATCATAGAAAGGATACTTGATCTAAACACATAATCAATGTATCCATGTATTGGTCCTATTGACCAATATAAATTATGTTAGAGAATTGATAATCCCATCTTGAGATGAAGTAATATAATGGAATATTGATTTAATATTACACAATCCACAAACATGTCTGAACTAAATTAATGAGCTCAGAATATGAAAAATATAACACAATCATCAATATGGAAATATGAGAAATATTTTAAATCAAGGTTGATACTTTACCCACTGACAAGCTGTCCTTTTGCAGCAGGAAGGTATTTCCAAGGAGGTTTGTTCCATTTGTTCCAGTGGCAAATTCTGTTTTCACTTTGTCTGGAGTCACTAACTCATTGGTAGCAGTTGGGTCAAAGAAACACATGCAAGTGCATTTAATTGATCCAATTCTATTGGGAAAAAGAATATATAAATTGTTATAAAAAATTATTAACCTAATTTATATGAGCACACCTATAATGTGCTAACAAAAAAGTAACCGTAATTCAGCATCTGTTAGAAATAGCAACATAACAAATTAGGTTTTAATCTAACTAGTTTATTAAGGGTATTTCAAAATATTTGTACATGAATAATAAAATAATTGTGGGCATGTCGCTTTTTTTCTGTTATGAACGCTAGAGAAATTACCGTTAAGTTTGAATTAACTAAATTCAAAAGTTTGAATCTCTACCTTGAGATGGACTTCGATATGTTACACACCATGTGACAGAATAGATAGGTATGATCAGTAAGAAAACTGTCTGAACATCTTTGAATCAGAAGTCTTGGAGTTTGGAAGGATAATTTTTGCTTTAACTTAAAGGATAATGCATAGCCGGACATTGAGTGCATTCCTGCTCATTGCACAAAAGGAAGGATGTACTAAGCTGGAAAGAGTTCAGAGAAGATTTATGAGGATGTTGCCCAGACTCGAGTTCCTGGAGTGGTTGGGCAGACTAGGACTTTATTCCTTGGAGTGCAAGAGTGGTCTTATAGAGGTACAGTATATGCCATCATGAGGGGAATAGATGGGATGAATGGACAGTCTTTTTCACAGTATGGGGGGAAATCAGGAACTAGAGGGAATAGGTTTAAGGTGAGTACAAAAGATTTGATTGAAACCTGAAGGACAATTTTTTGGCCAGAGAAAGTAGTTAAGGCAACTATAATAACAACTTTTAAAAGACATTTGTTTAGATACATCATTGCGAAAGCTTTGTAGGGTTATGGACCAGGCACAGGCAAATTGAATGGATGGGGGATCTTGGTCTGCATGGACAAGTTGGGCTGAGGGGCATGTTTCTAAGCTGTATGTCCATGACTATGGCTTAATGGTTATCAAAAGCCAAGCAACGCTTACTTGAACTGAAGCAGATTCCAGTGATTTGTGGAAATAGAGCAGTTATATTATATGGTTAAATTTAGCTCCAGACACAGTTAAAAAATTGTATTGATATATTTAATTCGCAAAATAGTTTTGGACGCTGTTATTGAGCTGGGTCAATAATAGGTAATATTTTTATTTAATTTCAAAAATATTTAAAATGCAGAAGAAATCCTCTTACCTCAGTCCTGTAACTGTACAGAAGCGGTAATTGTCCTTAAGTGAGCTGTTTTGGTACAATGCTGTGAGCTGCAAAATAGGACAGTTCAGTATTGATTACACAAGTTTCTAAACATAAATCACATTTTATAGAAAATGTTGGAACAGATTCATAATACAGATTTTTTTGCAACAATAGTACATCATGTAAAATGAGTGACAGTAATTTTCACATCTGATTCAAATGTAATTCATACATCTGATCATGTGGTCAACAATTTCAAGCAAAAAGTTGGTCCTTACCATTGTAGTAATATTGGCAATTAGGCTTTTATATGCAGGGGAATTTGGATCATTAAGTGCTTCTGTAAAATTTCTGTTTATTATTGTGAAATTAAGTTCAAATGACAAGTCTCCTTCCCTCCCTACAAGTCCAGGCACAGTTGGCTTCACTTCTTGATAACCTAAAATTAAGATATAAAATGTTAAAACTGTGTTAGTGGCTACAGAGAGACTATAAATAAATATCAACTACTTACAGAAATGCATGGAATGGAGAGATATAGATTATGTGCAGGCAGAGGAGATTATCTTGGAATCATGTTTGACACAGACATTGTGAGCTGAAGGGCCTGTTCCTCTGCTTAACAATGTTCTATGTTCAACGTAAGCACACAAACTTCAAGATTACTACTAGATTTATATTTGTTTTTTTTTGCTGAAATTAAGAACAATCCTTTTTTCTTTTCTTTGGAAGAGTTTACTATAAACTCTTTCTTCTCCAAGCTGCCATAATCTGGATCGCAATTACCCTGACATTTTTTTTTGTGTATACTTAGAACGAAACTGCAAATAGCCATAGCTCTTTGTTTTTTTGGTCATATCGTGGGAATTGGAGCTTGAATCATTTATATCATTAAAGCTATTTGTGCCCGATCTATTTTTTTCACTTAAGTAATGACTCTCTCTTAAATTTATTCTATTACTTAATTTGACTAATGCATACCATTTACATAGAGGCTATTTTCGTTCAATAAATATTGTCCCAGTTCAGTGATTTTCGCAGTGTTATCCCTGAATTCATTGTAGACAGCAACTTTATCAATAGTTGGTTCATTTTTGAAAGAACAAATTACTTCAATTCTGGAAGCCTCTGTGACTCCAGGACTGTGGAAAAAAAAAAGCAGGATACAGTTAGTGAAAATCATTGCAAAATGTGATGGTGATGTATTTTCACTGCAATATTAATATTTCTGATATGTTCTTGAATATATACTTTCTAAAATAATAGACAACCTTTTTTATAATTACGCTATAATGCTGAAATGGCAATGTGAATTGTGGCATTAGTGTTTTGGACTGATCTAAGGATATTTGATATTTTATTCTCGACGATATAAAGTAACAAATGGCCTCCCATCAGGGAACAGGGGAAGTAAATCAGAGCAGAAATTAAAATGCTATGTAATTCAATGATTGGGAAAATAGTGTGTCAACAGCAGTTTTTACTGATATTTTCCTCTTGTTACCTATCAATTTGAAAAATAATTTCTATGTGGTTGGAAGCAAGAATGTTTTGATCTTAAAATATTTTCCTGATACTATCTTAAACCTTTCCTCTGAATATGAGGCCCATGAACTACATACACAGTTCCTTCCACGGATACTGAATGACCTTTTAACTTTATTGGCATTTTCTGCTTTCCTTTCAAACACATTAGTCACTGTAATGAAGAGTTTGCACAAATATCTTACCTGAAATCTATGCTGTTACAGTTTGAGAATGCTTCTGCTAGCTTGCTCTTGCGGTACAAGTCTTGGAGCTACCAAATCCAATAGGAAATATTTTAGACAAAGAAGCACAGCACTACGCTGATTTATATCATTCAAAATTCATTTTACACTTACCAAATTGATAATGTTGTTTGGAGTATTGGTATTTGGTGCATTTTGATTGAATTTCAAATTTGTTATAGTAAATGTAACATTAAAATTCAAGCGCCTTGATCCTTCATTCGGTTGTACTGTTACTGCCTCAATGGGATTTTCAGCTGCAGGGAAAGAATAAATCATTGTACAGGAATGCAATGGATTGAAATTACATGTTTTCTAATTTCTCCAATTGTACAACTCTAAATTTGAATTTTTCCCGTTAACCTCTGAAATAAACTTAAATTTTTATCTTGCAATTATTGGACACCAGTTATTCAATTTGTCCCCTTGGTGCATGTGATAAAAAGGCAATCTTCCTGAATTAGAGTTTAAAAAATGGACTTTTATTACCTTTAAAATTCAGGTCATTTAATTGCTATGCATTATAACTTTCTACATGAGCCCCCATGAGCACTTATTCTCATGAACATAAAGTTACAGACAAAAATGAAAGAGTTACATTTAAAAGTATACTACATGTTGCATAATTGAAAAAAATCTGCAGCAACTATACTCACTGTCTGGAAGAGATCCTTCAGTGTAACCTGTAAAAATTAGAAATTGTGAAATTTTTAATGAAAATCAGATGGAAAGCTACCATGAAATTAAATTCATTGCCTCTATTTTTCTTACTCTATTGTTGACAAAATAAATGTAAAAGAGCAGAATATTTCTTTAAACATAAATACCATTCACGTAGAGACTTTTACTGTCCAGTGAATATGTTCCTAAAGATGTGATGCCATTCGTCCTTCCTTTGAACACACCATATGCAGTAATCCTGTTAACTTCCTGAGGATTAGAGTCATTTCTGAATGTGCAGTTTGCATGAACCCTGGTATCCTGTATATTTGCTGAACTGTGAAGTAGATGAATGAACAATTAAATTAATGAAAAAATATTTTGAAATCCTTCTCATCAACTTCTCATGTGTTCTTTCGCAATAAGATGCTGGGGCTGAAGTTCCTCAAACTGTTACTGCTGCTACTTGTGTGCTCAATCTGCATCCTCAAACTGATTTGAACCAGTTTTATTGTATCAATAGAGAACAAAGTCATACATAGGGCTGCTGGTAAAGTGTTTGACAAGTAGAAACCAATATGTTTAGATATTGGTAACCTCCACAGTATCAAACCCATTTTTGAAAGCTGATTTAGAGCTACCTAGTATCCTTGATATTTGCATTAGGGTTAGTGTTAGGGTTAAGGTCAGGCTGCATTACAATAGATAGATAGTAGATTAAGCAAATCATCAAACTCCATGATTTTCAAACTGTTGAGGTATTCGAGACCCTTCTTCAGACTGATGTCAGGGGATGGGGCGGGACAAAGATAGAATGTAGTCGGAGACAGGAAGACTGGTGGGAGAACTGGGATGGGGAGGGGATAGAGAGGGGAAGCAGGGACTATCTGAAGTTAGAGAAGTCAATGTTCATACCGCTGGGGTGTAAACTACCCAAGCAAAATATGAGGTGCTGTTCCTCCAATTTGCACTGGGCCTCACTCTGACAATGGAGGAGGCCCAGGACAGAAAGGTTAGATTGAGAATGGGAGGGGGAGTTGAAGTGCTGAGCCACCAGGACATTAGGTAGGTTAAGACGGACTGAGCGGAGGTGTTCAGCGAAATGATCGCCGAGCCTGCGCTTGGTCTCGTCGATGTAGAGAAGTTGACACCTGGAACAGCGGATATAGTAGATGAGGTTGGAGGAGGTGCAGATGAACCTCTGCCTCATCTGGAAAGACTGTTTGGGTCCTTGGATAGAGTCGAGGGGGGAGGTAAAGGGACAGGTGTTGCATCTCCTGCGGTTGCAGGGGAAAGTACCTGGGGAGGGGGTGGTTTGGGTGGGAAGGGACGAGTGGACCAGCGAGTTTCGGAGGGAACGGTCTCTGCGGAAAGCAGAAAGGGGTGGAGATGGGAAGATGTGGCCAGTAGTGGGACCCCGTTGGAGGTGGTGAAAATGTTGGAGGATAATTTGTTGTGTGCGACGGCTGATGGGGTGGAAGTTTGAGGACAAGGGGACTCTGTCCTTGTTATGAATAGAGGGAGGGGGAGCAAGAGCAGAGCTGCGGGATATTGAGGAGACCCTCGTGAGAGTCTCATCTATAATGGAAGAAGAGAACCCCCGTTTCCTTGTTTCCTAATGAATGAGGACATCTCTGATGCCCTGATATGAAACACCTCATCCAGGGCACAGATGCAGTGTAGACGGAGGAATTGGGAGTAGGGGATAGAGTCTTTACAGGAAACAGGGTGGAAGGAGCGGTCAAGATAGCTATGGGAGTCAGTAGGTTTGTAGTAGATGTCGTTCAATAGTCTGTCTCCTGTGATGGAGACGGTGAGACCCAGAAATGGTAGGGAGATGTCGGAGATGGTCCAAGTAAATTTGAGAGCAGGCTGAAAATTAGTGGTGAAGTTGATGAAATCAGTGTGTTCTGCATGGATGCAGGAGGTAGCACCAATTCAGTCGTCAATGTAGCGGAAGTAGAGTTCGGGGATAGGGCCAGTGTACACCTGGAACAGGAATTGTTCGACGTACCCTACAAAGATGTAGGCATAGCTAGGGCCCATGCGAGTGCCCATAGCTACGCCTTGGATTTGGAGGAAGTGGGTGGAGTCGAAGGAGTAGTAGGTGAGGGTAAGGACCAGTTCTGCTAGGCAGAGGAGAATTTTGGTAGATGGAAATTGGCTGGTTCTGCGTTCGAGGAAGAAACAGATGGCTTTAAGACCCACCTGGTGGGGGATGGAGGTGAAGAGTGACTGGACATCCATGGTAAAGATATCATTATGAAGTTCAGTGCAAATTATTGCACAGCATTGTTAGCTGTTGCTAGGTACTTGTGGAACAATTCAAGGTGCTTACAGATGGTAATCAAGGTCTCAAACTGATGACCAGATATGCCAGCATGTTCACGTTTTTCTGCATGATGATGCATTTCATATATGGAAGATTTGGAACCACCATCTTGGTTTGAGAATGATCTCTCACAAAAACATGTCCCAATGTCATCTTGCCATACTGATTTTATCATCAGAGTTATCATAAGAAGTTCACCTGCACCTCCTCCAACCTCATTTATTGTATCCGCTGTTCCAGATGTCAACTTCTGTACATCGGCAAGGCCAAGCACAGGCTCAGCGATTGTTTCGCTCAACACCTCCGCTCAGTCAGTCTTAACCAACCTGATCTCCCGGTGGCTCAGCACTTCAACTCCCAATTCCCAATCTGACCTTTCTGTCCTGGGCCTCTTCCATTGTCAGAGTGAGGCCCAGCGCAAATTGGAGGAACAGCACCACATATTTTGCTTGGGTAGTTTACACCCCAGCGGTATGAACATTAACTTCAATAACTTCAGATAGTCCCTGCTTTCCCTCTCTATCCCCTCCTCCTTCCCAGTTCTCCCACTAGTCTTCCTGTCTCCGACTACATCCTATCTTTGTCCCCCCCTCCCCTGACATCAGTCTGAAGAAGGGTCTCGACCCGAAATGTCACCCATTCCTTCTCTCCAGAGATACTACCTGACCGCTGAGTTACTCCAGCATTTTGTGTCTATCTTCGATTTATACCAGCATCTGCAGTTTTTTTCCTACATAAGTGTGATTGCATTTGCAGTGCTATGTATTTTGACTAAAATCACGCCGTGTGATACATATAGTAATTTCTATTCATAGTTCAATATCCCTTACCTGAAAGAGAGAACTTTGCAGCTGAAGAATGATTTTTTGATTTTGCTGCTGCGAAACAGTTTGTTCAGCTGAAGGAAAGGAACAGTTGAAGTGTTAGATAAAATAAACCACAAATATTTGATTATATAAATCATTAATTTGCCAACTAACCTGCAAAGAAATAACACTTGCTGCAGATTTGTGCAACGCTGAATTGGAATTTTGTAAAGTTGCAGTTGAGGCCAAGTCAGTTATAACAAAAGTCACATTAAAATTAAAGGGTTGTGTGGGCTGAGCTCGAGGCGCTGCTGTGAAGAAAAATGAGAAAAACTATCAAACTAAGCTTAAATAATTCATGTTGCTGATTCATTTGTATTCTATAGAATTAAGTTAGATTAACCTGGAATGTAGAAAGTGCAGTGGTTTGGGGAAAGAATCTTCAACTTTGTTGACACCCATTACATTTGCAATTGGGACCAGAACTGCTCCTCTCAGAGAACCTTGAATTGCTACATCATATTGTACAAGATTCTCATTGTACAATGTATATTATTTCATTCAGCTTGTCACTGTTTTGTTGTCTCATATATATTTGCAGCAAATTAAGCTCTTGTCTCTAGTTTCAGGTACCTGCCACTTTTGTTCTAGCCACTCATAAAGGTAAAGTCAGCCCATGAATGGTATCCGACATAAAGTGGACAGCATGACTCAGAATACTGAATTTTATACAATTTAAATTCCAACAATATTTTATGTTTCAAAGAGAATAATAATGATGCGGCAGTTTTAAATCTCATACATTAGCTACTCAGTTGGACATGATTGGGACACTAATTTTCTATGTGATTCCTGTAGCAGCCATTCAGCGGGAGTTGTATACATTTCCAGCTAGCTTCTAATTTTCATAATTTCATCATCCAATCTGTACTGACCCAAAGACCTAGACACTACTGCAAAAACTTAAATGACCTCTTAAGCCATCACAGACACTCAAAAGGTCTTCAAATGTTTTCTCCCACTCACTACACCACTGGGTCCAACACAACTGAATACATCACCTGAGAACTTCCACCACTCAACATTAGAACAATCATTATAATAACGCACAACTGAATCATGTTCCAAGTCTCACCCCGGTTCTCAGGATTTTGCACAAAGTCAGTTCTTCAACCTCAGCAGGCACAGCACTCAAATACATTGCATGAAAGGAGCCTAGGCACGTTTTCCTGCACTAGTACATTTTTCAATCCAAAATAATGATGGCCAGCATTGGAGGGGATCCTGATAAAAACGTTTGGCTAGCAGTGGTGCCAAAGCCATTGGTGACAATGGGTTGGTCACATCTCATCTTCTTGTTAATGGTTTAGGTGGACTCGGGATTGATGGCTTGTTATCGTGCAGTATCTCTTCAATACTCTTCTCAATATCTCACTTCTGTCATCACTAGAGGAGGTTGCAGTTGATAAGATTTTGCGAGGTTTTAAGAAAGAATATTCACAGTTGTTACGTACTACACAACAAGGAGGTATTTGTGAAATACTGTATAGAAACAGAAACTATACTCACTGGTTGGGGTTGTGGATTCGTTGTAACCTAAAAAAAATAGAGAATGTCATCATTGTAAAGACTAAAGTATATTTACTTTGAATGAAATTCTCAATTTGATATAATTAAAATGAACAAAACAGAATATCCTGTAAATAATAAATACCATTCACAAAGAGGCTGTTACTGTCCAGTAAATAAGCCCCTAAGGTGGAGATGCCTCCCGTCTTGTCTCTGAACAGGCGGTACACATTAACGTGGTTAACTTTCTGAGGATCAGAGTCATTTCTGAAAGTGCAGTTTGCATGCACTCTGGTATCCTGTATATTTTCTGGGCTGTGAAATAGATGGAGAGACAATCAATTATATCAGGAATTGTTATTTTAAAGACCTCAGATCTTTCCATATGTTACTTTGCGATAACGGAAGATGTCGGGGCTGAAATCCTGCAGTGTTACTGCTATTATGTGTCTGGTCAACTTGCATCAGTGAACTGATTTGAACCTCTGCAATTATATCAATAGCAAACAAAGTTGTAAGAAGAACTGTTGGTGAAGTGTTTGACATTCACAAAGCAACGTGTTTAGTTACTAATAATGTTCGGAGCATCAGAATTATTTCCAAAAGCATTATTAGAGACCACTCTGGTGCCCTTAATACATTCAGGGCAATCTTGCAATAAATTAGTTGTGAGTATTAAAATCATAAAACAGGATTTTTAGTTTAGTTTGGATGGATTATTTTGTGCAGAGTCCAATATAGCCAAACTAGTGTCCATGAGAAATTAATTTGTACTGAAATATTTGTTTATGGTAATGTGCTGGAGGTCTGAAGGGAGAGCTTTGATGATGGAAAGGTATCTCTCTCAGGTGAGTTTCCACCACCACACTTGATGGCCTGAAACCTAATCAAGTATATTTTCTCCTAGGCAATGCAGTAACAGAACCTTGATGTACTTATGGCCAACTTCTCTTCGGGTCAATAACAATGCCTGAGGACATTGCAGATGTAACCCAAAGCCTCAGATTGATGTGAAGATATGCAATTATGCCTCAGGATGCACCAATGCATGTTCATGTGCTTGTGCACAATCTTGCAATTGGCACATTGACGATTTGGAAGCACCATTGCAGATTATCAAACAGAAATGTGAATGCTTTGCAGTGTCATGTACTTTACAAAAGTCACATGCAACATTGAAGTAAATACTGAGCAGGATAATTATCAATATTCCTTACCTGAATGAGAGAACTCTGCAGCTGGAGAACGTTTTATTGAGATTACTAGTAGTAAACAGTGTGTTCATCTGTAGGAAAGCCACATATGGAGTTTAAGATTAAATAAACCACAAGTAATTAATGAATTACATCAATCTTAATTTGCCAACTGACCTGGAAAGCAACAATACTTGCTGCAGATTTGTACAATGGTGAATTGGAATCTTGTAAACTTGATGTTGCGGCCAAGTTAGTGACAGTGAAGGTCACATTAAAATCAAAGGGTTTCATTGTCTGAATTGGTGCCACTGCTATTAAGAAAAATAACAGAAGGATATTGTTAAAAAAGCTCTTGTTGCTGAATAATTTGTATCTTGTACCTGGAATATAGAAATTCCTCTCACATTTTGGGAGCAGGTGTGGTGGAAAGGAGCAATCAATTATATTGGCATCCAATAGTTTTGTCTGTTACATACTTTATTGGAACTAGAGCATCTTTCATCAGAGAACTTCCATTACGCTTGGAATGGAACTTCCATTCCATTTCCTAGCAACCTCTCCTTTTCATTGAGCTTGACATTATTTTTGAGCCTTTTTGAATTTGTTTTCAAATTTGGGGTATGGCTGTAATTTCTGGTATCTAGCACTCCTGGTCAAGCAAGTTCCAGATCAATTCATGAACGTCTGTCATAAAGTGGACCGGATGGCATAGCACACACACATTTTTTGAACCTTTCAATCATTTATCTTCCAACAATTTCCACAGTTGTTAAAGAGGATAATAATGACCAATGTATTAGGCTATGGTTAGGGTTAATCATAATGCACCAGGGAGTCTATTGGATAGAACTGTGAAACAGGTGACGCTCGTTGGTGTGTAACTTTGGTGCTTTTCAGCCAAGGGCAGGAGCTGTGCAAATTCTGTGTTGCCTTCTAATTTTCTTAATTTTACGGTTGAGTCAATACTGACAGTGTTGGCCTTCCCACTGACCTTCAATGGGACCTGGTTGGAAGGCTGACCTTCCCACCATCAAAGGGATTTAAAGGAGTCACTGCCTCAAAAATGCAGCCAGCATCATCAGAGACCCACACCACCCTGGCCACACACTCATTTCATCCCTGCTATCGGGAAGAAGGTCCAGGAGCCTGAAAACTGTAACCTCCAGGTCGAGGAACAGCTTCTTTCCTACAACCATCAGACTATTAAACACTACAACTTCCAATAAGATCTGAACTACATTGACTATCAATGTTATTATTGCACTAATTATTGTTTGTTTTTTAAGTGTACTGGTGCTATTCAGCTAAGTGCAGGAGCTGTGCAAATTCTGTGTTGCCTCCTAATTTCATAATTATACTGTTGAGTCAATACTGACAGAGTTTTATTCACAAAATGCTGGAGTAACTCAGCAGGTCAGGCAGCATCTCGGGAGAGAAGGAATGGGTGACGTTTCGGGTCGAGACCCTTCTTCAGACCCTTCTCGACCCGAAACGTCACCCATTCCTTCTCTCCCGAGATGCTGCCTGACCTGCTGAGTTACTCCAGCATTTTGTGAATAAATCGATTTGTACCAGCATCTGCAGTTATTTTCTTATAATACTGACAGAGTGTTGGCCCACTTCATACAAGCCAAGCTCCAGACACAACATGGATACAACACTGCAAAAAATGCAAAATCCTTTGGAGTGACCGCAAGCTCCGAATACACCTCTCTTACTCACCGCATTAATGGGCTCACATGCTGATCAATATATCACCATGTCGTCATAACAGTACACAACTGAATCACTGTCCCAACTCTCACTCATATTCTCAGAGTTTGCAATTATAGCCAATTGTTCAACCACAACAGGCCTATGACCAAAACATTCCATTGTTAAGTGTTTGTATGCACAAATAAACATGTTTGTTTTTGCCCAAAGCAGTAAAATTTAGCACATAAACAGTGCAAGCTGCTGCAAACATGAGTGGAATGGGTGACTGCAGTACTGCACTTTGCTAGTGTAAGTAATGATATGCAGGATTGGATGGACTCTGATGGCGTGCAAATGGCATGTCTCGCAGTGGTGCCAAAATCATTGTTGAGGATGAGATCGTCATAGCACACATTCACAATTGTGCACACTGCATCATTACTACCAAGGCTGCAACTGACAATATTTAGTGATTATTTAAGAAAGAATATTCACTGTTGTCATCTCCTCAAACAAAAGGTAATGATAGGTAAACATAGAAACAGTAACTGTACTCACTGGATGTAGAAGTGGATTCATGGTAATCTGAAAAATTGAAAACATCATTATATATAACATGTAAATTCTCTTTTATGAGCATCAAAATTGATTGTTTTCATGACATTTTATCAATGATCAGATAGATATAATTGATCAAAGCAAACAGAATATTCCTTTCACTCATACATACCATTTACGAAGAGGCTATTACTGTCCAGTAAATATTCTCCTAAGGCGGAGATGCCTCTCGTCTTGACGCTGAACACACGGTACACATTAACCTTGTTAACTTTCTGAGGATCAGAGTCATTTCTGAAAGTGCAGTTTGCATGCACTCTGGTGTCCTGTATATTTTCTCGGCTGTGAAGTATATGGAGAAACATTCAATTATATCAAGAACTGTTATTTTGAAATCCTCCGATCTTTCCATATGTTACTTCGCTATAACAGAAGATGTCAGGGCTGAAATCCTGCAGTGTTACTGCTAATATGTGTTTGCTCAACCTGCATCTGTAAATTAATTTGAACCTGAGTCATTGTGTCAATGGAGAACAAAGCTGTATGAAGGTAGACACAAAATGTTGGAGTAACTCAGTGGGACAGGCAGCATCTCTGGAGAGAAGGAATGGGAAGGGTGAGCGTTTTGTGTCTACCTTTGATTTAAACCAGTATCTGCAGTTCTTTCCTACACAAAGCTGTATGAAGGACTGTTTATGAAGTGTTTAACAACCACACCAAAACTAGTTTTGTTACTTTTAGCCTCTGAAGGATCTGTTATTTCCATAAGTGCTCCTTTAGGGCTGAGATGAATCATACAATTATCGGTAATTTGTATATCAATGTCATGAACTAGTTTGGACCATTATTTGGAACTAAATTGTGTAGAGTATTTGAACTGTTTAGTTTAGAGATACAGCACGGAAACAGGCCCTTTGATGATAGGTCCGCGCCAACCAGCAATCCCTGTACACTAGCACTATCCTGCACACTAGGGATAATTTACCATCTTTACCGAGGCCAATTAACCTACAAACCTGCACGTCTTTGGAGTGTGGGAGGAAACCGGAGCACCCAGGAAAAACCCATGCGGTCAAACTCCGTACAGACAGCACCCATAGTCAGGATCGGACCCGGGTCTCTGGCGTTGTAAGGCAGTAACTCTACCACTACGCTACTGTGTCGCCATTGCAGATTGTTGCAGAATTTCTGAGAAGATAAATTGTCTTGAAGTATTATTTGGTTCATTGTAATTTGCCGGTGGTCTGAAGAGAGAGGTATGATGATGGAGTAGCATATTACTTTGAAATCTATCTGAGATGTGTCTCATCACTGAACTTGATGACCAGAGCCTCTTCAGGCAATTCTCCTCTAGGTAATGCAGTAGAAGGTCCTTAGGGTAAACTTCAACTTGAGTAGGCACAATGCATATGGGCACACTGATGTGATCCACAATCTCAAAGTGGTGTTTAGATGCCTGAGAGGTGCCATGCATGCCCATGCTCTTCTGCATGTTTATGCCCTGGCACAAGGCGGATTTGGAAACACCAATGGGAACATTATGGAACTCCTTGTACACTAATGTCGGGGTTTAAGAATAATTTAAAAAACCAGGTTCCTTTGTTATATCTCCACATTATTTTTTCTATCTGATTTATCAAGATTAATGTTACTGCTTTAGCTGGGCCATGTCATACAGTTTTGAGATAAATGCAAACCAGGATGTTTATCTATATTCCTTACCTGAGGAAGAGAACTTTGCAGCCTGAGAATGATTTTTTGACATTGCTTCTGTCAAACAGTCTGTCCAGCTGGAGGAAAGCAACAGTTGGAGTTTTAGATTAAAAAAACACAATTAATTATTTATATCAATCATTAATTTGCCAACTGACCTGGAAAGCAACAATACTTGCTGCAGATTTGTACAATTGTGAATTGGGATCTTGTAAACGTTCTGTTAAGGCCAAGTTGGTTACAGTGAAGGTCACGTTAAAATCAAAGGGATTTTTGGTCTGAATTGGTGCCATTGCTGTTAAAGAAAATATGAAAAAAATAATTAAGCTGAGATGAAAAAATCCCTGTTGCTGAATCATTTGAATTCTGTAGACTGAAGTTCGATTAAACAGGAATGTTGAAAGGAAGCTGAAAATCGGCTGTAGTTAGACCATAACAGGACCAGATGTGATGCAAAAAAGCATAAATAATGTTGGCATCCAACTGGTTTGTCGTTTGCACTTGCTACTGGGACTGGAGCTGCCCTAACTAAATGACATGGAATTGGCTGCATCATGCTGCAGAAGGGCCTATGCTGGACACCACATTGGAGTCTTTACTTTAGACTTTAAAGATACTGCACGAAAACAGAGCCTTCGGCCCACTGATTCCACTCCAACCAGCGATCACCCAAACACTAACTCTATCCTACACACTAGGGACAATTTACAATTTTACCAAAGCCAATTAACCTACAAACCTGTAGTTTTTGGAGTGTGGGAAGAAACCCATGCGGTCACAGGGAGAATGTAGTACAAACTCCGTACAGACAGCACCTGTAGTCAGGCTCAAACCCAGGTCTCTGGTGCTGTAAGGCTTCTAAATTTGGGTTGTGGCTCTAATCTGAGGTATGTGCCATTTCTGTTCTATTTAGGCATATGTCTGTCATGCATCCATTAACATGCCTAATGTGAAATGGACTGGAAGAGATAACACTCGCTGATGAAGATAATGATGACGCATCATTTTTAACTGACATTTTAGGTGCTCAGTTGAATTGGACCGGGAAATAATAATGCCATTTCTTGTGTAATTCACTGCACAGCCATTCATCCAAGTTCAACACAGGAACATATTTTCTGCTGCCTCCTAACATTCACATTTACACTGTTCAACCAGTAATAATCAACTTAATCCCATTAGCTAAGGCAAATCCCGAATTCTCAGACACAATGCTACAAAACATCAATGATGTATGATTTGGTAACTCTAGAATACAAATACATCGTAGGAAATAGTCATGGCATTATCCATTCAGTTCACTCTGTAGTTTGCAGTGGAAGATTCACACAGTGCAACTTGCAACAAATGCAAGTGACGTGGGTGACCACAATATTTCACCATTTTGGAAGAAGTACTGATGGGGAATGTTGGATGGATTCTGGTGGTGTGTAATGCTATGGCAGGCAACGGTGCTGAAACCAGTGAGTGATGGGATGGTCTCATCTTATCCCCTTTCCATTGTTATGCTTCAATAAAGAATATTCCCTTCATTTTTACTCACTGCAATAGCTGGAAATAGAGACATTTTTAGAAATAGAAATGTACTCACTGGTTGATGGTATTGATGTTTCTATGTGGAAATCTGAAAGATCAAGAAAGTATCATGCATGAGATGGAAAGGTATCATAAAATAGTAGACTAAAATTGAATGAGTTTATCACATTTCATCCATGATCACGTTTGTTTTAAAACAGCAAAATATTCCATTATTTGATAAATACCATTCACAAAGAGGCTGTTCCTGTCGAGTGTATACACTCCAAAGGAGGTGATGTCCTTTGTGTTTTTTCTGAACACAGAGTACACAGTAACCCGGTTAACTTCCTGAGGATCAGAGTCATTTCTGAAAGTGCAGTTTGCATGCACTCTGGTGTCCTGTATATTTGCGAGACTGTGAAATAGATGAAGAGACAATTGTGCATTAGGAATTGTTATTCTGAAATCCTTCTCAGCATCTTGCCATACATTCCTTTACAATAGTACGAGATGTTGGGGCTGAAATTTCTCAAACTATTCCTGTAAGGTTTACTGGTCTTGCTCAATCCACAACAGTGACTTGATTTGAACACCAAAGTTGAGTCATTGGGGAACAAAGTCAATCAAAGGACTATTCATGAAGTGTTTGACAAGTATAGAACAACATGTTTGTTAACCTCTGGAGGATCAAAATAATTTCTGGTGGTGCAGTTAGAGAGCACGCTGGAATACCTAGTATTTGCAGGGCTATATTAAAATTGGTACACCAGAACAAGTGAGTTATGAAACAATATTTTGATTTCTCATTAGAAGGTCTGAAGAGAAGGCGATGACAAAGATATAGTATATTACTTAGAAGATGTATCTGAGCTGAAGTCTGACCACTGCATTGAAATGCTCGTAGCCTATTCTGCTCTTTAGACTACAATTGCTATGGGATCTTCAGAGGCGTTGCACCATCCAGAGGTAGTGCACCATCTCAAAATGGTGTCCAGATTTATAATTCATGCCTTAGATCACGCCGTTGCATGTCCTTCTTTTCTGCATGGCTATACGTCCAGCAGAAGAATAATTTAGAATCACCATTGTGGATATAAGGGAATTCTCTGAAAATCTATGATTTTCTATTCAGAATTATATTTATACAAAAAGAAGCCCACTTATGATCTTGCCACAGAGCCATGTATTTTCACTAAAGTCACACCATTTCGAAATAAATACTAATCAGGGTGATTATCCATTATTCCTTACCTGAAAGAAAGAACTCTACAGCTTGAAAATGATTTTTTGATATTGCTTTTGCGAAACAAATTGTCCAGCTGTAGGAAAGCAACAGTTGGAATTTTAGAGAAAAGAAATCACAAGTAATTAATTAAATATATCAATCATTAATTTGCCAACTGACCTGGAAAACAATAATACTTGCTGCAGATTCGTACAACGGTGAATTGGGATCTTGTAAACTTGCTGTTGATGCCAAGTTAGTCATAACAAAGGTCACATTAAAATCAAAGGGATTTGAGGTCTGAGGTGGTGGCATTGCTATAAAGAAAAATGAGAAGAGACTTTCACACTAAGTTTAAAGAATTCATGTTGCTGAATTATATGTTTCTTCCAGAATTAAGTGGCATCACCCATCACGGAATCACTTGGGCTGACACATTCCTCAATACAGTGCACATTGCTCACCTGATAATCTGTCAGTTGATATTGGACAAGCATTTAAACAGCCCACAACTGTATCACTGTTCCAAGTCTCAGCCCTATTCATGGAGTATACCTCATAGCCAGCTGCTCAATTACAGTGGGCAAATAAGGGTGATCTAATATAGGTGTATACAATCATGAGCGGCATGGATAGGATTGTGGAATCAAGAACTAGACAGCATAGCATTAAAGTGAGAGGAGGAAAATTTTCTAGGATCCCGAGGGGATTTTTTTAAAAACAAAGGGTATACATATGGAACTAGTTGGCAGAGAAAGTGGTTGAGGCAAATATAATAATAACATTTGAAAGACATTTAGACAGGCACATGGACAGGAAATGTTTAGAGGTATATGGGCAAATCGGGTTCGAGGTTGGCATGGATATATTGGGCTGAAGGGGCTGCTTCCATGCTGTATGATTTGGTAACTCTAGAATACAAATACATCGTAGGAAATAGTCATGGCATTATCCATTCAGTTCACTCTGTAGTTTGCAGTGGAAGATTCACACAGTGCAACTTGCAACAAATGCAAGTGACGTGGGTGACCACAATATTTCACCATTTTGGAAGAAGTACTGATGGGGAATGTTGGATGGATTCTGGTGGTGTGTAATGCTATGGCAGGCAACGGTGCTGAAACCAGTGAGTGATGGGATGGTCTCATCTTATCCCCTTTCCATTGTTATGCTTCAATAAAGAATATTCCCTTCATTTTTACTCACTGCAATAGCTGGAAATAGAGACATTTTTAGAAATAGAAATGTACTCACTGGTTGATGGTATTGATGTTTCTATGTGGAAATCTGAAAGATCAAGAAAGTATCATGCATGAGATGGAAAGGTATCATAAAATAGTAGACTAAAATTGAATGAGTTTATCACATTTCATCCATGATCACGTTTGTTTTAAAACAGCAAAATATTCCATTATTTGATAAATACCATTCACAAAGAGGCTGTTCCTGTCGAGTGTATACACTCCAAAGGAGGTGATGTCCTTTGTGTTTTTTCTGAACACAGAGTACACAGTAACCCGGTTAACTTCCTGAGGATCAGAGTCATTTCTGAAAGTGCAGTTTGCATGCACTCTGGTGTCCTGTATATTTGCGAGACTGTGAAATAGATGAAGAGACAATTGTGCATTAGGAATTGTTATTCTGAAATCCTTCTCAGCATCTTGCCATACATTCCTTTACAATAGTACGAGATGTTGGGGCTGAAATTTCTCAAACTATTCCTGTAAGGTTTACTGGTCTTGCTCAATCCACAACAGTGACTTGATTTGAACACCAAAGTTGAGTCATTGGGGAACAAAGTCAATCAAAGGACTATTCATGAAGTGTTTGACAAGTATAGAACAACATGTTTGTTAACCTCTGGAGGATCAAAATAATTTCTGGTGGTGCAGTTAGAGAGCACGCTGGAATACCTAGTATTTGCAGGGCTATATTAAAATTGGTACACCAGAACAAGTGAGTTATGAAACAATATTTTGATTTCTCATTAGAAGGTCTGAAGAGAAGGCGATGACAAAGATATAGTATATTACTTAGAAGATGTATCTGTGCTGAAGTCTGACCACTGCATTGAAATGCTCGTAGCCTATTCTGCTCTTTAGACTACAATTGCTATGGGATCTTCAGAGGCGTTGCACCATCCAGAGGTAGTGCACCATCTCAAAATGGTGTCCAGATTTATAATTCATGCCTTAGATCACGCCGTTGCATGTCCTTCTTTTCTGCATGGCTATACGTCCAGCAGAAGAATAATTTAGAATCACCATTGTGGATATAAGGGAATTCTCTGAAAATCTATGATTTTCTATTCAGAATTATATTTATACAAAAAGAAGCCCACTTATGATCTTGCCACAGAGCCATGTATTTTCACTAAAGTCACACCATTTCGAAATAAATACTAATCAGGGTGATTATCCATTATTCCTTACCTGAAAGAAAGAACTCTACAGCTTGAAAATGATTTTTTGATATTGCTTTTGCGAAACAAATTGTCCAGCTGTAGGAAAGCAACAGTTGGAATTTTAGAGAAAAGAAATCACAAGTAATTAATTAAATATATCAATCATTAATTTGCCAACTGACCTGGAAAACAATAATACTTGCTGCAGATTCGTACAACGGTGAATTGGGATCTTGTAAACTTGCTGTTGATGCCAAGTTAGTCATAACAAAGGTCACATTAAAATCAAAGGAATTTGAGGTCTGAGGTGGTGGCATTGCTATAAAGAAAAATGAGAAGAGACTTTCACACTAAGTTTAAAGAATTCATGTTGCTGAATTATATGTTTCTTCCAGAATTAAGTGGCATCACCCATCACGGAATCACTTGGGCTGACACATTCCTCAATACAGTGCACATTGCTCACCTGATAATCTGTCAGTTGATATTGGACAAGCATTTAAACAGCCCACAACTGTATCACTGTTCCAAGTCTCAGCCCTATTCATGGAGTATACCTCATAGCCAGCTGCTCAATTACAGTGGGCAAATAAGGGTGATCTAATATAGGTGTATACAATCATGAGCGGCATGGATAGGATTGTGGAATCAAGAACTAGACAGCATAGCATTAAAGTGAGAGGAGGAAAATTTTCTAGGATCCCGAGGGGATTTTTTTAAAAACAAAGGGTATACATATGGAACTAGTTGGCAGATAAAGTGGTTGAGGCAAATATAATAATAACATTTGAAAGACATTTAGACAGGCACATGGACAGGAAATGTTTAGAGGTATATGGGCAAATCGGGTTCGAGGTTGGCATGGATATATTGGGCTGAAGGGGCTGCTTCCATGCTGTATGATTTGGTAACTCTAGAATACAAATACATCGTAGGAAATAGTCATGGCATTATCCATTCAGTTCACTCTGTAGTTTGCAGTGGAAGATTCACACAGTGCAACTTGCAACAAATGCAAGTGACGTGGGTGACCACAATATTTCACCATTTTGGAAGAAGTACTGATGGGGAATGTTGGATGGATTCTGGTGGTGTGTAATGCTATGGCAGGCAACGGTGCTGAAACCAGTGAGTGATGGGATGGTCTCATCTTATCCCCTTTCCATTGTTATGCTTCAATAAAGAATATTCCCTTCATTTTTACTCACTGCAATAGCTGGAAATAGAGACATTTTTAGAAATAGAAATGTACTCACTGGTTGATGGTATTGATGTTTCTATGTGGAAATCTGAAAGATCAAGAAAGTATCATGCATGAGATGGAAAGGTATCATAAAATAGTAGACTAAAATTGAATGAGTTTATCACATTTCATCCATGATCATGTTTGTTTTAAAACAGCAAAATATTCCATTATTTGATAAATACCATTCACAAAGAGGCTGTTCCTGTCGAGTGTATACACTCCAAAGGAGGTGATGTCCTTTGTGTTTTTTCTGAACACAGAGTACACAGTAACCCGGTTAACTTCCTGAGGATCAGAGTCATTTCTGAAAGTGCAGTTTGCATGCACTCTGGTGTCCTGTATATTTGCGAGACTGTGAAATAGATGAAGAGACAATTGTGCATTAGGAATTGTTATTCTGAAATCCTTCTCAGCATCTTGCCATACATTCCTTTACAATAGTACGAGATGTTGGGGCTGAAATTTCTCAAACTATTCCTGTAAGGTTTACTGGTCTTGCTCAATCCACAACAGTGACTTGATTTGAACACCAAAGTTGAGTCATTGGGGAACAAAGTCAATCAAAGGACTATTCATGAAGTGTTTGACAAGTATAGAACAACATGTTTGTTAACCTCTGGAGGATCAAAATAATTTCTGGTGGTGCAGTTAGAGAGCACGCTGGAATACCTAGTATTTGCAGGGCTATATTAAAATTGGTACACCAGAACAAGTGAGTTATGAAACAATATTTTGATTTCTCATTAGAAGGTCTGAAGAGAAGGCGATGACAAAGATATAGTATATTACTTAGAAGATGTATCTGAGCTGAAGTCTGACCACTGCATTGAAATGCTCGTAGCCTATTCTGCTCTTTAGACTACAATTGCTATGGGATCTTCAGAGGCGTTGCACCATCCAGAGGTAGTGCACCATCTCAAAATGGTGTCCAGATTTATAATTCATGCCTTAGATCACGCCGTTGCATGTCCTTCTTTTCTGCATGGCTATACGTCCAGCAGAAGAATAATTTAGAATCACCATTGTGGATATAAGGGAATTCTCTGAAAATCTATGATTTTCTATTCAGAATTATATTTATACAAAAAGAAGCCCACTTATGATCTTGCCACAGAGCCATGTATTTTCACTAAAGTCACACCATTTCGAAATAAATACTAATCAGGGTGATTATCCATTATTCCTTACCTGAAAGAAAGAACTCTACAGCTTGAAAATGATTTTTTGATATTGCTTTTGCGAAACAAATTGTCCAGCTGTAGGAAAGCAACAGTTGGAATTTTAGAGAAAAGAAATCACAAGTAATTAATTAAATATATCAATCATTAATTTGCCAACTGACCTGGAAAACAATAATACTTGCTGCAGATTCGTACAACGGTGAATTGGGATCTTGTAAACTTGCTGTTGATGCCAAGTTAGTCATAACAAAGGTCACATTAAAATCAAAGGAATTTGAGGTCTGAGGTGGTGGCATTGCTATAAAGAAAAATGAGAAGAGACTTTCACACTAAGTTTAAAGAATTCATGTTGCTGCATTATATGTTTCTTCCAGAATTAAGTGGCATCACCCATCACGGAATCACTTGGGCTGACACATTCCTCAATACAGTGCACATTGCTCACCTGATAATCTGTCAGTTGATATTGGACAAGCATTTAAACAGCCCACAACTGTATCACTGTTCCAAGTCTCAGCCCTATTCATGGAGTATACCTCATAGCCAGCTGCTCAATTACAGTGGGCAAATAAGGGTGATCTAATATAGGTGTATACAATCATGAGCGGCATGGATAGGATTGTGGAATCAAGAACTAGACAGCATAGCATTAAAGTGAGAGGAGGAAAATTTTCTAGGATCCCGAGGGGATTTTTTTAAAAACAAAGGGTATACATATGGAACTAGTTGGCAGAGAAAGTGGTTGAGGCAAATATAATAATAACATTTGAAAGACATTTAGACAGGCACATGGACAGGAAATGTTTAGAGGTATATGGGCAAATCGGGTTCGAGGTTGGCATGGATATATTGGGCTGAAGGGGCTGCTTCCATGCTGTATGATTTGGTAACTCTAGAATACAAATACATCGTAGGAAATAGTCATGGCATTATCCATTCAGTTCACTCTGTAGTTTGCAGTGGAAGATTCACACAGTGCAACTTGCAACAAATGCAAGTGACGTGGGTGACCACAATATTTCACCATTTTGGAAGAAGTACTGATGGGGAATGTTGGATGGATTCTGGTGGTGTGTAATGCTATGGCAGGCAACGGTGCTGAAACCAGTGAGTGATGGGATGGTCTCATCTTATCCCCTTTCCATTGTTATGCTTCAATAAAGAATATTCCCTTCATTTTTACTCACTGCAATAGCTGGAAATAGAGACATTTTTAGAAATAGAAATGTACTCACTGGTTGATGGTATTGATGTTTCTATGTGGAAATCTGAAAGATCAAGAAAGTATCATGCATGAGATGGAAAGGTATCATAAAATAGTAGACTAAAATTGAATGAGTTTATCACATTTCATCCATGATCACGTTTGTTTTAAAACAGCAAAATATTCCATTATTTGATAAATACCATTCACAAAGAGGCTGTTCCTGTCGAGTGTATACACTCCAAAGGAGGTGATGTCCTTTGTGTTTTTTCTGAACACAGAGTACACAGTAACCCGGTTAACTTCCTGAGGATCAGAGTCATTTCTGAAAGTGCAGTTTGCATGCACTCTGGTGTCCTGTATATTTGCGAGACTGTGAAATAGATGAAGAGACAATTGTGCATTAGGAATTGTTATTCTGAAATCCTTCTCAGCATCTTGCCATACATTCCTTTACAATAGTACGAGATGTTGGGGCTGAAATTTCTCAAACTATTCCTGTAAGGTTTACTGGTCTTGCTCAATCCACAACAGTGACTTGATTTGAACACCAAAGTTGAGTCATTGGGGAACAAAGTCAATCAAAGGACTATTCATGAAGTGTTTGACAAGTATAGAACAACATGTTTGTTAACCTCTGGAGGATCAAAATAATTTCTGGTGGTGCAGTTAGAGAGCACGCTGGAATACCTAGTATTTGCAGGGCTATATTAAAATTGGTACACCAGAACAAGTGAGTTATGAAACAATATTTTGATTTCTCATTAGAAGGTCTGAAGAGAAGGCGATGACAAAGATATAGTATATTACTTAGAAGATGTATCTGAGCTGAAGTCTGACCACTGCATTGAAATGCTCGTAGCCTATTCTGCTCTTTAGACTACAATTGCTATGGGATCTTCAGAGGCGTTGCACCATCCAGAGGTAGTGCACCATCTCAAAATGGTGTCCAGATTTATAATTCATGCCTTAGATCACGCCGTTGCATGTCCTTCTTTTCTGCATGGCTATACGTCCAGCAGAAGAATAATTTAGAATCACCATTGTGGATATAAGGGAATTCTCTGAAAATCTATGATTTTCTATTCAGAATTATATTTATACAAAAAGAAGCCCACTTATGATCTTGCCACAGAGCCATGTATTTTCACTAAAGTCACACCATTTCGAAATAAATACTAATCAGGGTGATTATCCATTATTCCTTACCTGAAAGAAAGAACTCTACAGCTTGAAAATGATTTTTTGATATTGCTTTTGCGAAACAAATTGTCCAGCTGTAGGAAAGCAACAGTTGGAATTTTAGAGAAAATAAATCACAAGTAATTAATTAAATATATCAATCATTAATTTGCCAACTGACCTGGAAAACAATAATACTTGCTGCAGATTCGTACAACGGTGAATTGGGATCTTGTAAACTTGCTGTTGATGCCAAGTTAGTCATAACAAAGGTCACATTAAAATCAAAGGGATTTGAGGTCTGAGGTGGTGGCATTGCTATAAAGAAAAATGAGAAGAGACTTTCACACTAAGTTTAAAGAATTCATGTTGCTGAATTATATGTTTCTTCCAGAATTAAGTGGCATCACCCATCACGGAATCACTTGGGCTGACACCTTCCTCAATACATTGCATATCGCTCAAAATAAAAATGAGGATTTATATAGGACTAGTCCAAGTGGAGCCGTTGGGCCCATTCCTCGTAGGGGGGGGGGGGCAGGGAAGGGGAGAGGGTATGATTGAGTGAGGCCTGGACCCAAAGCCTCTCTTGTATTGTAGCACCCTCAACCCCCCCACTCAATCCCCCCTTATCCCCCTTCCTCCCCCTACTAACCCACTCCATCCCCCCTAGCCACCCCCACTTGCCCTTCCCCTGCCCCCACCCGGGAATGCGGGGGGGTGGAGTGGCTGAGTGTTAGACCAATGCAGTAGAGGTTTAGGGGAGTTTCAAAAGGGATTCAGGGGGGATGAATTGGGTGAATGGAGGGTGGAAGAGAGGGGGGTATAATGGGGCTGGGGGATGGAGTGGGTGAGAAGAGGATAAGGGGGTGGGTTGTGGGGGGGATGATAAGGAGTTGAGGGGGTGTGGATGGATTGGGTGAGCGGGGCTCTTAAAACAAAACCTGAAACCAATTTAAGTTAATGCAGCACAGGTTTGGGGGAGTTTTAAGGGGGATTAAGGGAGGAATGGAGTGCCTGAGTGGGGCTCTGAAGGAAAATCCAAAACACAATTTCAGTTAACGCAGGAAAGGTTTGGGGGAGTTTTAAGCAAGGGGGGGGGGGGAGGGGGAAGGGGGGAGGGGTTGAGGTGGGAATGGAGTGCATGAGTGAGGGGTTGGGGTGGCCGAGTAAGGGGAGGGTGTTAGACCAATGCAGTCGAGGTTTGGGGGAGTTTTAAAGGGGGTTCAGGGAGGATGAATTGGGCGAATGGGGGATGGAGGAGAGGGGATAAGGGGGCTGAGGGGAGGATAAGGGGGTTGAGGTGGTTGTGGGGGGGAAGATAAGTGGGGTTGAGGGGGTGTGGATGGAGTGGGTGAGTGCAGCTCTTTAAAAAGCCTGAAGCCAATTTAAATTAATGCAGCACAGGTTTGGGGGAGTTAAGGGGGATTGAGGGGGGAATGGAGTGCGTGAGCGGGGCTCTGAAAAAAATTCTAAACACAATTTCAGTTAATGCAGGAGAGGTTTGGGGAAGTTTTAAGGGGGGGGGGGTTGAGGTGGGAATGGAGTGCCTGAGTGAGGGGGGGTTGAGGTGGGAAGGGAGTGCGTGAGTGAGGGGGGGTTGAGGTGGGAATGGAGTGGCTGAGTAAGGGAAGGGTTTTAGACCAATGCAGTGGAGGTTTGGGGAAGTTTTAAAGGGGGCTCAGTGGGGATGAATTGGGTGAACGGAGGGTGGGGGAGGGGGGGATATGGGGGCTGAGGTGGCTTGTGGATGGAGTGGGGCTCTTACAAAAACCTGAAAACAATTTAAGTTAATGCAGCACAGGTTTGGTGGGTTTTAAGGGGGATTGAGGGGGAAATGGAGTGCGTGAGCGGGGTTCTGAAAAAAATCCCAAACACAATTTTAGTTAATGCAGGAAAGGGTTGGGGGAGTTTTAACGGGGGGTTGAGGTGGGAATGGAGGGGGGTTGAGGTGGGAATGGAGGGGGGTTGAGGTGTGAATGGAGGGGGGTTGAGGTGGGAATGGAGTGCTGGGAAGGGGGAGTGGAAAGAGAGGGATAGAGGAACTATCGGAAGTTAGAAGTCAATGTTTATACCGCTGGGGTGTACACTGCCCGAGTGAAATATGAGATGCTGTTCCTCCCATTTGCGCTGGGCCTCACTATTACAAATGGAGGCCCATGACAGAAAGGTCAGACTGGGAGTGGGAGGGGGAGCTGAAGTTCTGAGCCACCGGGAGCTCAGATTATTTAAGGTGGACTGAGCGAAGGTGTTGAGCGAAACGATTGCCGAGCCTGCGTGTGGTCTCGCCGATGTAGAGAAGTTGACATCTGGGACAGCAGACACAATAGATGAGGTTGGAGGAGGTGCAGGTGAACCTCTGCCTCACCTGGAAAGACTGTTAGGGTCCTTGGATGGAGTCGAGGGGGGATGTAAAGGGACAGGTGTTGCATCTCCTGCGGTTGCTGGGGAAGTACCTGGGGAGTGGGTGGTTTAGGTGGGAAGGGACGAGTGGACCAGGGAATTACAGAGGGAATGGTCTCTGTGGAAAGCAGAAAGGGGTGGAGATTGGAAGATGTGGCCAGTAGTGGGATCCCGTTGGAGGTGACGGAAATGTTGGAGAATAATTTATTGTATATGACGGCTGATAGGGTGGAAGGTGAAGACAAGGAGGATTCTATCCTTGTTACCAATGGGGAGAGGGGGAGCAAGAACGGAGCTGCGGGATATAGAGGAGACCCTAGTGAGAGCCTCATCTAGAGTGGAAAAGGGGAACCCCCGTTTCCTAAAGAATGAGGACATCTCTGATACCCTAGTATGGAACACCTCATCCTGGGTGCAGATGCGGCGTAGACAGATGAATTGGGAGTAGGGGATAGAGTTTTTACAGGGAACAGGGTGGGAAGAAGTGTAGTCAAGATAGCTATGGGAATCAGTAGGTTTGTAGAAATGGCCACTGTAATGTTACTATCAGTGTTGGTGAAACTATTAGTGTTGATGGGATAGTCACATCTCATCCACTTTCCATTGTCATACAGTTGCCGTGACTGCATCATTAATATGGAGGGCACATATGACAATATTTATTCAATTTTTGAAGAATATTTACTGTTGATATCCACTGCTATAAAAGAACATTTTGTGAAATATAGAATTAGAAATGGTACTCACTGGTTGTAGGTGATGATTCATGGTAACCTGCAAAATCAAGAGAATAGTTATGTCTCTGGGTGAGAAAACACATGCAAAGTAAAATATTATCAGATAACAGTTCTAATACAATTAAATAGATGTTTAATTAATATTAAGATGTACCATCCACAAACAGGCTGTTGCTATCCAATGAATATGACCCCAAAGTGGTGATGCCTTCTGTGTTGTTCTGAAATTCATGGTAAATCTGAACTTCATCAACTCGTTGGCCGGAAGTAAGGATTTTGAAGGCACAGATTGCCTCCACTGTAGTACTGCCATCACTTGCAGGACTGTAATGGACAAGAAGCAGGTGTTAATTAGCTTAAAACGTTTCAACTAATAATACTAAATAATTGAATGTCTGTTAATGCTAGAAAGATATATTCCCGTATAAATAATTAATGGTTGATTTCTAAAATGAACAGGTCGTGGATTTGTTTCTGTCATCATAGATGTTGTCTGTTCAGCTAAATATTTTCAACACTTTCTGTTTTCCATGTAATCATTAATGTTCAATATAATTATGTTACAAGTTGCACCAGAGCCTGCTGGGCCATTCCACTTGCCTGGTATCATTGCCTGTTACCTTCCAAATGACCTACTTGCCAGTTCTCATGACCCAAGGAATCCCGGGGAAAGAATGGCACAGTGGTGCAGCTGGTCGAGCTGCTGCCTCATAGCACCAGAGATCCAGGTTTAAACCACGGTGCTCTCTGTGTGGAGTTTGTACATTCTCCCAGTGACTGCATGGGCGTCTTCTGGTCGTTCTGATTTCTACTCACGTTCCTAAAGATGTGCATATTTGTAGGTTATACAGTATGACTGCTGTAAATTGCACTTAATGTATAGGGAGTGGACGAGAATATTGAGATAAAATAGAACTAGTTTTTAATGGGTGATAAGTGGTCGTCATGGACTTGTTGAGCTGATGAGCCTGTTTCCACATTGTATCTCTAAAACATAAAACTCGATCAGCCTAACCAAAATGGTGGGGCCTCAAGAGGCACAGTGAACAAGCCCCACCCAGCAAACACTCCTCAAGTTTTAACATCTGTCAACGTCTTGTCTCTGGTTATGTTGGCTGTGAACTCCATGAGTAGTCTGTACATTTCTGAGATATCCCAAGATGTTTAAAAATAATGGAAATTGCAGAAAATGATTTATAACCAAAATAAAGTTGATGAGATATTTAAAAAATGGAATATCGTTAGCTAAATTAACATTAAGAATGTAAGCTAACAAGAAACCTATCTTTTCCTTTGCGTCCGAATTTGTTGCTCTATCATCTCAATTGACAGGGGGATCGCTCGTGATAGAATCCCCATTGACAGAATTGCTTCTCTAATCCTATTTCACACCTGACACCACATTGAGGAGGTTAAATTCAAACAAAATACTTGGAGCTCTTATTAGGAGTGGAGTCTAAATAAACTCCAGGCGAGGGTCGGAGATGAAGTCAACTGACATATTGGGACTTTCTAAAGCTGAGTACATCCTGCATGGTGAGTTTGTCTGGAAGCCCCAAATTAATGTTATTTAAATCTAAAAGATGTATTTGAATCAGAAATGTCAGTACTAACTGACAAGATCCAAATCGGCTCTTGATTGTGACAATATGTGAGGAAATCCACTCCTCAGAGTTTACTTGGCATATAAATGAGAAACAAAGTAGAACAATGAAACTTATTTGCTACAAGTACATTAGATACAAAAAAATGTACAATAAATCATCTATCATTCTAAGTAAACTAAACCATGATAGTGAAAAAGCGAGACAATGAAAGAGTGTTTATTTGTCATACCCACCACAATTGAAGCAAAACAATGAAACTCTTATATGTAACAGGTATATTAGATGCAAAATAATATTTACAATAATTTATCAGTTATTGTAGATAAACTAGTCCATGACTTGTGCAAACACCATATTATGAAAGGGAGAGGAGAATTTTCTTACTATGACTTGCTATTTAGTATTATTTAATATATGCATGCTCTTTGAACATTGATATAGGTTTGCATTCATGTTATCTTGGAATTTTCAAATAAATAATTATTTCCTTACCGGAAAGATGCAGACTGACACCTTGAAAATGTTGAATTTACTCCGCTATTGGCAAACAGATTATTCAACTGTTGGAAATTAAAATTTTCATTTTAGTATGTAAAGTGTAATTAAATGTAATATTCTCTATCCTAATCATAAATATTATGTTTACCTCGTTAATAATGTTTGCTGATTCGATCATGTATAATGGGGAACTGAGATTTTGGAGACTTGGTGTGAATGGCAGGTTGAGCACATTGAAGGTGACGTTGAATGGTCTCCTCTGAACTTCATCTGGTTTTACCGTTTCAGGTACTATCGGGGGTTCCACTACAACAGAAAGAGATACAAAGCAAAATGAGGTTAAAAGTTTTCACACTGTCCTTAATACAATCAGTCTGAAAAAAAGTCCCCACCCGAAACGTCACCTATCCATTTTCTCCAGAGATGCTGCTTGACCCACTGAGTTTCTTCAGCACTTTGTGTCTGTTTTACTTAAAAGATTTAACCTTGTTCAAGGTGGTGACAAATCATCAAGACAAAGCCAAATTAAGGGGATCTTTCTCGGTGTACAACATGCATTTCAAAAGTTGGACAAGTTCGAACCTTGCCCAGTGAAGATTAACTTTCCTAAACTGTCATGAGTTCCAATTTGTCTGAGTCTCCTACAATCCCAGCAATGCATTGATTTTACTGGGGAAACATACAGAACACCCGCTTTTCGTTCCATTCAAAATGGTTTCTATGGCAGCCCGTAGTCTCTGTAAAATAAGGGGCAGCTTTTTAAATAAATCAGGGATTCATGGTCAATTGTATGGTGCATTCCTCCAACTTGGCAGTGTGGTGGGGAAGGGGATGGGGGTACGGGGGGGGGGGGGGGGGGGTACGGGGAGATAGAGGACCGGAGGGTCTGGGGGATGGAGGGAGGGGGGGTGGAGGGAGACACGCAATGGTGAACCTCCGCCCCAGTCTGAGGTCCAGAACGCTCTGGAGCAGGTTTTCATCAAGGATCTCTCTGTACTTTGCTCCGTTCATCTTTGCCTCGATCCTGACTAGTCTCCCAGTTCCTGCTGCTGAAAAACATCTCCACAGCATGATGCTGCCACCACCATGCTTCACCGTTGGTATGGTATTGGCCAGGTGATGAGCGGTGCCTGGTTTCTCCAGACGTGACGATTGGCAATCAGGCCAGAGTTCAATCTTGGTTTCATCAGACCAGAGAATCTTATTTCTCACAAAATGCTGGAGTAACTCAGCAGGTCAGGCAGCATCTCCCGAGATGCTGCCTGACCTGCTGAGTTACTCCAGCATTGTGTGAATAAATCGATTTGTACCAACATCTGCAGTTATTTTCTTATATCTTATTTCTCACGGTCTGAGAGTCCTTTAGGTGCCTTTTGGCTAACTCCAAGCGGGGTGTCATGTGCCTTTTACTGAGGAGTGGCTTCTGTCTGGCCACTCTACCATAAAGGCCTGATTGGTGAAATGCTGCCAATATAGTCCTTCTGGAAGGTTCTCCCATCTTCACAGATGAACACTGAAGCTCTGTCAGAGTGACCATCAAGCTCTTGGTCACCTCCCTGACCAAGGCCCTTCTCCCCGATATCTCAGTTTGGCTGAGCGGCCAGCTCTATGAAGAGTCCTGGTAGTTCCAAATTTCTTCCAGTTAAGAATGACGGAGGCCACTGTGCTCTTGGGGACCTGCAATGCTGCAGAAATTGTTTTGTACCCTTCCCCAGATCTGTGTCTCGACACAATCCTGTCTCGGAGGTCTACGGACAATTCCTTTGTCTTGATGGCTTGGATTTTGCTCTGACATGCACTGTCAATTGTGGGACCTTATATAGACAGGTGTGTGCCTTTCCAAATCATGCCCAATCAATTTATTTTACCACTGGTGGACTCCAATCAAGGTTTAGAAACATCCCAAGGATAATCAATGGAAACAGGATGAACCTAAGCTCAATTTTGAGTGCAATAGCAAAGGATCTAAATGTTTATGTAAATGTGATATTTCAGTTATCCCTTTTGAATTATTTTGTGAAAATTTCTAAAAAGCTGTTTTCGTTTCTTCATTCTGTGGTATTGTGTGTAGATTGATGATACAAAAATGAATTTAATCCATTTTAAAATAAGGCTGTAATGTAACAAAATGTGGAAAAAGTGATGGGGTCTGAATACTTTCTGAATGCACAGTAAAATGAAAAGCTTTTGTTGCGTGCTAACAAGTTAGCGGAAAGACAACACATGATTACAATCATGCCATCCACAGTGTAGAAATGCACGATGAAGGGAATAACGTGAATTACTTTTGATGAGGGGAGAATAAAAATGTGATTAATATAAGATTAGTATAAAGGGGTAGATGACAACAGCACAGACTCCACGATCTAAAGAGCCAATTTCTGTGCTTTAATCATCATGACACTAACGGTCTATGATTATCATTTCCAATGAAGCAAAGAGATGAAAACATAGATGGTAATGGGATGGTGACATCACATCCACTTTCCATTGTCACACATGTGCTGTCTTAACATCACTAATATGGAGGCCACATCTGACAATATTTAGTGAATGTTTGGTAAATATATTCACTGATGTTATCCACTGCAACAAAAGGCAAATTTAGTGAAATATGAAATTCAAAACAGTACTCACTGGTTATAGGTGATGGTTCATTGTAACCTGAAAGATTAAAAGAATAATGATGTATCTGGTGAAATGTGTACATAAAATACAGGAAGATAAGAGATTATGACATTTTCTGAACTTGTTCGCTCTAATGCAATAAATTTGATCAGAAGTAAATCCTCATTTCATTGATACATACCGTTCACGTAGAGGCTGTTACTGTCCAGTAAAATTGGTCCTAGAGTGGTGATGCCATTGGACAGGTCTCTGAACACACGGTACAATCTAACCCTGTTAACATCCTGAGGATCAGAGTCATTTCTGAAGGTGCAGTTTGCATGCACTCTGGTGCCTTGTACAGCGGAGGAGCTGTGGAGTAAATGCAGAGGCAATTAAGTAAATCTGCATGATTTAAGATTTAAAGATGTATACTTTTACTGAGGTCACACGTGGTGTTGAAGCAAACACAGACCAGGATGCTTCTTAGTTTTCCTTACCTGAATGAGAGAACTCTGCAGCTGGAGAAGGTTCCGTTGACATTACTGCGACTAAACAGTTGGTTCAGCTGTAAAAAGCAGTGGTTAGAGTATCAGACTAACGAAACCATGAGTAATGAATGAATTATATCAATCAGTAATTTGTCAACTGACCTGCAAAACAATGATATTTGCTGCAGAATTGAATAATGCTGAATTGGGATCTTGTAAATCTGCTGCTGAGGTCAAGTTAGTTGCAACGAAGGTCACGTTAAAATCAAAGGGATTTGTTTGCAAATTTGGAGTTGTAGTCTGTATTGGTGATATTGCTGTTAAGAAATTAGGCAAAATTATTAAACAATCAAATAAAAAAATTGCCTCTTATTGAATTATTGTTATCACTCAGTGTAAAGAAGGGAAAGAGTGTTACACAAAGATGAATAATGTATAGTTCAGAGCTCTATGGTCGCTGCAAAATGACCCAAGTAAGCAGGTCAATGGTAGGACCTTGGTGCAGTAGAAGAGGATGAGTTTGAGTTTGGTTTATTGTCACTTGTAGCGAGGTAAAGTGAAAAGCTTTTATTGCGTGCTAACCAGTTAGCAGAAAGACTATACAGGATTACAATCATGCCATCCACTGTGTACAAGTACATGATGAAGTGAATAACGTGAATTACTTTTGATGCGAGGAGAATAAAAAATGTGAATAATATAAGATTAGTATAAAGGGGTAGATGACCATTGGCACAAACACCACGATCCATAGAACCGATTTCTGTGCTGTAGCCATCATGACACTAACGGTCTAAGATTATCATTTGCAGTGAAGCAAAGAATTGGTACATTGGCATTTTGGGTGCAGCCTGTTGGAATGTATGTCCAGCAGTGGAGATGAAAACATTGAGGATGATAGGATGGTCACATCTCATCCACTTTCCATTGTCACACACGTGCTGTCTCAACATCACTAATACGGAGTCCATATCTGACAATATTTAGTGAATGTTTGGTAAATATATTCATTGTTGTTATCCACTGCAACAAAAGGCAATTGAATTAAAATATGAAATTCTAAAAAGTACTCACTGGTTGCAGGTGATGGTTCATTGTATCCTGAAAGATTAAAAGAATAATTATGTATCTGGTGAAATGTGTACATAAAATACAGGAAGATAAGAGATTATGACATTTTCTGAACTTGTTCGCTCTAATGCAATAAATTTGATCAGAAGTAAATCCTCATTTCAGTGATACATACCGTTCACGTAGAGGCTGTTACTGTCCAGTAAAATTGGTCCTAGAGTGGTGATGCCATTGGACAGGTCTCTGAACACACGGTACAATCTAACCCTGTTAACATCCTGAGGATCAGAGTCATTTCTGAAGGTGCAGTTTGCATGCACTCTGGTGCCTTGTACAGCGGAGGAGCTGTGGAGTAAATGCAGAGGCAATTAAGTAAATCTGCATGATTTAAGATTTAAAGATGTATACTTTTACTGAGGTCACACGTGGTGTTGAAGCAAACACAGACCAGGATGCTTCTTAGTTTTCCTTACCTGAATGAGAGAACTCTGCAGCTGGAGAAGGTTCCGTTGACATTACTGCGACTAAACAGTTGGTTCAGCTGTAAAAAGCAGTGGTTAGAGTATCAGACTAACGAAACCATGAGTAATGAATGAATTATATCAATCAGTAATTTGTCAACTGACCTGCAAAACAATGATATTTGCTGCAGAATTGAATAATGCTGAATTGGGATCTTGTAAATCTGCTGCTGAGGTCAAGTTAGTTGCAACGAAGGTCACGTTAAAATCAAAGGGATTTGTTTGCAAATTTGGAGTTGTAGTCTGTATTGGTGATATTGCTGTTAAGAAATTAGGCAAAATTATTAAACAATCAAATAAAAAAATTGCCTCTTATTGAATTATTGTTATCACTCAGTGTAAAGAAGGGAAAGAGTGTTACACAAAGATGAATAATGTATAGTTCAGAGCTCTATGGTCGCTGCAAAATGACCCAAGTAAGCAGGTCAATGGTAGGACCTTGGTGCAGTAGAAGAGGATGAGTTTGAGTTTGGTTTATTGTCACTTGTAGCGAGGTAAAGTGAAAAGCTTTTGTTGCGTGCTAACCAGTTAGCAGAAAGACTATACAGGATTACAATCATGCCATCCACTGTGTACAAGTACATGATGAAGTGAATAACGTGAATTACTTTTGATGCGAGGAGAATAAAAAATGTGAATAATATAAGATTAGTATAAAGGGGTAGATGACCATTGGCACAAACACCACGATCCATAGGACCGATTTCTGTGCTGTAGCCATCATGACACTAATGGTCTAAGATTATCATTTGCAGTGAAGCAAAGAATTGGTACATTGGCATTTTGGGTGCAGCCTGTTGGAATGTATGTCCAGCAGTGGAGATGAAAACATTGAGGATGATAGGATGGTCACATCTCATCCACTTTCCATTGTCACACACGTGCTGTCTCAACATCACTAATACGGAGTCCATATCTGACAATATTTAGTGAATGTTTGGTAAATATATTCATTGTTGTTATCCACTGCAACAAAAGGCAATTGAATTAAAATATGAAATTCTAAAAAGTACTCACTGGTTGCAGGTGATGGTTCATTGTATCCTGAAAGATTAAAAGAATAATTATGTATCTGGTGAAATGTGTACATAAAATACAGGAAGATAAGAGATTATGACATTTTCTGAACTTGTTCGCTCTAATGCAATAAATTTGATCAGAAGTAAATCCTCATTTCAGTGATACATACCGTTCACGTAGAGGCTGTTACTGTCCAGTAAAATTGGTCCTAGAGTGGTGATGCCATTGGACAGGTCTCTGAACACACGGTACAATCTAACCCTGTTAACATCCTGAGGATCAGAGTCATTTCTGAAGGTGCAGTTTGCATGCACTCTGGTGCCTTGTACAGCGGAGGAGCTGTGGAGTAAATGCAGAGGCAATTAAGTAAATCTGCATGATTTAAGATTTAAAGATGTATACTTTTACTGAGGTCACACGTGGTGTTGAAGCAAACACAGACCAGGATGCTTCTTAGTTTTCCTTACCTGAATGAGAGAACTCTGCAACTGGAGAAGGTTCCGTTGACATTACTGCGACTAAACAGTTGGTTCAGCTGTAAAAAGCAGTGGTTAGAGTATCAGACTAACGAAACCATGAGTAATGAATGAATTATATCAATCAGTAATTTGTCAACTGACCTGCAAAACAATGACATTTGCTGCAGAATTGAATAATGCTGAATTGGGATCTTGTAAATCTGCTGCTGAGGTCAAGTTAGTTGCAACGAAGGTCACGTTAAAATCAAAGGGATTTGTTTGCAAATTTGGAGTTGTAGTCTGTATTGGTGATATTGCTGTTAAGAAATTAGGCAAAATTATTAAACAATCAAATAAAAAAATTGCCTCTTATTGAATTATTGTTATCACTCAGTGTAAAGAAGGGAAAGAGTGTTACACAAAGATGAATAATGTATAGTTCAGAGCTCTATGGTCGCTGCAAAATGACCCAAGTATGCAGGTCAATGGTAGGACCTTGGTGCAGTAGAAGAGGATGAGTTTGAGTTTGGTTTATTGTCACTTGTAGCGAGGTAAAGTGAAAAGCTTTTATTGCGTGCTAACCAGTTAGCAGAAAGACTATACAGGATTACAATCATGCCATCCACTGTGTACAAGTACATGATGAAGTGAATAACGTGAATTACTTTTGATGCGAGGAGAATAAAAAATGTGAATAATATAAGATTAGTATAAAGGGGTAGATGACCATTGGCACAAACACCACGATCCATAGAACCGATTTCTGTGCTGTAGCCATCATGACACTAACGGTCTAAGATTATCATTTGCAGTGAAGCAAAGAATTGGTACATTGGCATTTTGGGTGCAGCCTGTTGGAATGTATGTCCAGCAGTGGAGATGAAAACATTGAGGATGATAGGATGGTCACATCTCATCCACTTTCCATTGTCACACACGTGCTGTCTCAACATCACTAATACGGAGTCCATATCTGACAATATTTAGTGAATGTTTGGTAAATATATTCATTGTTGTTATCCACTGCAACAAAAGGCAATTGAATTAAAATATGAAATTCTAAAAAGTACTCACTGGTTGCAGGTGATGGTTCATTGTATCCTGAAAGATTAAAAGAATAATTATGTATCTGGTGAAATGTGTACATAAAATACAGGAAGATAAGAGATTATGACATTTTCTGAACTTGTTCGCTCTAATGCAATAAATTTGATCAGAAGTAAATCCTCATTTCAGTGATACATACCGTTCACGTAGAGGCTGTTACTGTCCAGTAAAATTGGTCCTAGAGTGGTGATGCCATTGGACAGGTCTCTGAACACACGGTACAATCTAACCCTGTTAACATCCTGAGGATCAGAGTCATTTCTGAAGGTGCAGTTTGCATGCACTCTGGTGCCTTGTACAGCGGAGGAGCTGTGGAGTAAATGCAGAGGCAATTAAGTAAATCTGCATGATTTAAGATTTAAAGATGTATACTTTTACTGAGGTCACACGTGGTGTTGAAGCAAACACAGACCAGGATGCTTCTTAGTTTTCCTTACCTGAATGAGAGAACTCTGCAGCTGGAGAAGGTTCCGTTGACATTACTGCGACTAAATAGTTGGTTCAGCTGTAAAAAGCAGTGGTTAGAGTATCAGACTAACGAAACCATGAGTAATGAATGAATTATATCAATCAGTAATTTGTCAACTGACCTGCAAAACAATGATATTTGCTGCAGAATTGAATAATGCTGAATTGGGATCTTGTAAATCTGCTGCTGAGGTCAAGTTAGTTGCAACGAAGGTCACGTTAAAATCAAAGGGATTTGTTTGCAAATTTGGAGTTGTAGTCTGTATTGGTGATATTGCTGTTAAGAAATTAGGCAAAATTATTAAACAATCAAATAAAAAAATTGCCTCTTATTGAATTATTGTTATCACTCAGTGTAAAGAAGGGAAAGAGTGTTACACAAAGATGAATAATGTATAGTTCAGAGCTCTATGGTCGCTGCAAAATGACCCAAGTATGCAGGTCAATGGTAGGACCTTGGTGCAGTAGAAGAGGATGAGTTTGAGTTTGGTTTATTGTCACTTGTAGCGAGGTAAAGTGAAAAGCTTTTGTTGCGTGCTAACCAGTTAGCAGAAAGACTATACAGGATTACAATCATGCCATCCACTGTGTACAAGTACATGATGAAGTGAATAACGTGAATTACTTTTGATGCGAAGAGAATAAAAAATGTGAATAATATAAGATTAGTATAAAGGGGTAGATGACCATTGGCACAAACACCACGATCCATAGAACCGATTTCTGTGCTGTAGCCATCATGACACTAACGGTCTAAGATTATCATTTGCAGTGAAGCAAAGAATTGGTACATTGGCATTTTGGGTGCAGCCTGTTGGAATGTATGTCCAGCAGTGGAGATGAAAACATTGAGGATGATAGGATGGTCACATCTCATCCACTTTCCATTGTCACAAACATGTGCTGTCTCAACATCACTAATACGGAGTCCATATCTGACAATATTTAGTGAATGTTTGGTAAATATATTCATTGTTGTTATCCACTGCAACAAAAGGCAATTGAATTAAAAAATGAAATTCTAAAAAGTACTCACTGGTTGCAGGTGATGGTTCATTGTATCCTGAAAGATTAAAAGAATAATTATGTATCTGGTGAAATGTGTACATAAAATACAGGAAGATAAGAGATTATGACATTTTCTGAACTTGTTCGCTCTAATGCAATAAATTTGATCAGAAGTAAATCCTCATTTCAGTGATACATACCGTTCACGTAGAGGCTGTTACTGTCCAGTAAAATTGGTCCTAGAGTGGTGATGCCATTGGACAGGTCTCTGAACACACGGTACAATCTAACCCTGTTAACATCCTGAGGATCAGAGTCATTTCTGAAGGTGCAGTTTGCATGCACTCTGGTGCCTTGTACAGCGGAGGAGCTGTGGAGTAAATGCAGAGGCAATTAAGTAAATCTGCATGATTTAAGATTTAAAGATGTATACTTTTACTGAGGTCACACGTGGTGTTGAAGCAAACACAGACCAGGATGCTTCTTAGTTTTCCTTACCTGAATGAGAGAACTCTGCAACTGGAGAAGGTTCCGTTGACATTACTGCGACTAAACAGTTGGTTCAGCTGTAAAAAGCAGTGGTTAGAGTATCAGACTAACGAAACCATGAGTAATGAATGAATTATATCAATCAGTAATTTGTCAACTGACCTGCAAAACAATGACATTTGCTGCAGAATTGAATAATGCTGAATTGGGATCTTGTAAATCTGCTGCTGAGGTCAAGTTAGTTGCAACGAAGGTCACGTTAAAATCAAAGGGATTTGTTTGCAAATTTGGAGTTGTAGTCTGTATTGGTGATATTGCTGTTAAGAAATTAGGCAAAATTATTAAACAATCAAATAAAAAAATTGCCTCTTATTGAATTAGGAAAATAACTGCAGATGCTGGTTCAAATCGAAGGTAGACGCGAAATGCTGGAGTAACTCAACGGGTCAGGCAACATCTCAGGAGAGAAGGAATGGGTGACGTTTCCGGTCGAGACCCTTCCTCAGAGTGTTGTCAGGGGAGGGGCGGGATATAGATAGGATGTAGTAGAAGACAGGAAGATATTGGGGGAACTGGGAAGGGGGAGGGGAAAGAGAGGGACAGAGGAACTATCAGAAGTTAGAGAAGTTAATGTTCATACCGAGCGAAATATGAGATGCTGTTCCTCCCATTTGCGCTTGGCCTCACTATTACAATGGAGGAGGCCCATGACAGAAAGGTCAGACTGGGAGTGGGAGGGGGAGCTGAAGTGCTGAGCCACAGGGAGATCAGGTTGTTTAAGGTCTCGCCGATGTAGAGAAGTTGACATTTGGAACAGCAGACACAATAGATGAGGTTATAGTTGGTGCATGTGAACCTCTGCCTCACCTGGAAAGACTGTTTGTGTGCTTGGCTGGTGTCAAGGGGGAATGTAAAGGGACAGGTGTTGCAGCTCCTGCAGTTGCTGGGGACAGTACCTGGGGAATGGGTGGTTTTGGTGGGAAGGGATGAGTGGACCAGGGAATTACAGAGGAAACGGTCTCTGCGGAAAGCAGAAAGTGGTGCAGTTTGGAAGATGTGGCCAGTAGTGGGATCCCGTTGGAGGTGACGGAAATGTTGGAGGATAATTTGTTGTAAACGACGGCTGATGGGGTGGATGGTGAAGACAAGGGGGACTCTATCCTTGTTACGAATGGGGAGAGGGGGAGCAAAAACGGAGCTGCGGGATTTGGAGGAGACCCTAATGAGATCCTCATCTATAGTTGAAAAGGGGAACCCCGTTTCCTAAAGAATGAGGACATCTTTGATACCCTAGTATGGAACACCTCATCCTGGGTGCAGATGCGGCGTAGACAGATGAATTGGGAGTAGGGGATAGAGTTTTTACAGGGAACAGGGAGGGAAGAAGTGTAGTCAAGATAGCTATGGGAATCAGTAGGTTTGAAGAAATGGCCACTGTAATGTTACTATCAGTGTTGGTGAAACTATTAGTGTTGATGGGATAGCCACATCTCATCCACTTTCCATTGTCACACAATTGCCGTGACTGCATCACTAATATGGAGTGCACATATGACAATATTTATTCAATTTTTGGTGAAGAATATTTACTGTTGATATCCACTGCTATAAAAGAAAATTTTGTGAAATATAGAATTAGAAATGGTACTCACTGGTTGTAGGTGATGATTCATGGTAACCTGCAAAATCAAGAGAATAGTTATGTCTCTGGGTGAGAAAACACATGCAAAGTAAAATATTATCAGATAACAGTTCTAATACAATTAAATAGATGTTTAATTAATATTAAGATGTACCATCCACAAACAGGCTGTTGCTATCCAATGAATATGACCCCAAAGTGGTGATGCCTTCTGTGTTGTTCTGAAATTCATGGTAAATCTGAACTTCATCAACTCGTTGGCCGGAAGTAAGGATGATGAAGACACAGATTGCCTCCACTGTAGTATTGCCATCACTTGCAGGACTGTAATGGACAAAAAGCAGGTGTTAATTAGCTTAAAACTTTTCAACTAATAATACTAAATAATTGAATGTCTGTTAATGCTAGAAAGATATATTCCCGTATAAATAATTAATGGTTGATTTCTAAAATGAACAGGTCGTGGATTTGTTTCTGTCATCATAGATGTTGTCTGTTCAGCTAAATATTTTCAACACTTTCTGTTTTCCATGTAATTATTAATCTTCAATAAAATTATGTTACAAGTTGCACCAGAGCCTGCTGGGCCATTCCACTTGCCTGGTATCATTGCCTGTTACCTTAAAAATGACCTACTTGCCAGTTCTCATGACCCAAGGAATCCCGGGGAAAGAATGGCACAGTGGTGCAGCTGGTCGAGCTGCTGCCTCATAGCACCAGAGATCCAGGTTTAAACCACGGTGCTCTCTGTGTGGAGTTTGTACATTCTCCCAGTGACTGCATGGGCGTCTTCTGGTCGTTCTGATTTCTACTCACGTTCCTAAAGATGTGCATATTTGTAGGTTATACAGTATGACTGCTGTAAATTGCACTTAATGTATAGGGAGTGGACGAGAATATTGAGATAAAATAGAACTAGTTTTTAATGGGTGATAAGTGGTCGTCATGGACTTGTTGAGCTGATGAGCCTGTTTCCACATTGTATCTCTAAAACATAAAACTCGATCAGCCTAACCAAAATGGTGGGGCCTCAAGAGGCACAGTGAACAAGCCCCACCCAGCAAACACTCCTCAAGTTTTAACATCTGTCAACGTCTTGTCTCTGGTTATGTTGGCTGTGAACTCCATGAGTAGTCTGTACATTTCTGAGATATCCCAAGATGTTTAAAAATAATGGAAATTGCAGAAAATGATTTATAACCAAAATAAAGTTGATGAGATATTTAAAAAATGGAATATCGTTAGCTAAATTAACATTAAGAATGTAAGCTAACAAGAAACCTATCTTTTCCTTTGCGTCCGAATTTGTTGCTCTATCATCTCAATTGACAGGGGGATCGCTCGTGATAGAATCCCCATTGACAGAATTGCTTCTCTAATCCTATTTCACACCTGACACCACATTGAGGAGGTTAAATTCAAACAAAATACTTGGAGCTCTTATTAGGAGTGGAGTCTAAATAAACTCCAGGCGAGGGTCGGAGATGAAGTCAACTGACATATTGGGACTTTCTAAAGCTGAGTACATCCTGCATGGTGAGTTTGTCTGGAAGCCCCAAATTAATGTTATTTAAATCTAAAAGATGTATTTGAATCAGAAATGTCAGTACTAACTGACAAGATCCAAATCGGCTCTTGATTGTGACAATATGTGAGGAAATCCACTCCTCAGAGTTTACTTGGCATATAAATGAGAAACAAAGTAGAACAATGAAACTTATTTGCTACAAGTACATTAGATACAAAAAAATGTACAATAAATCATCTATCATTCTAAGTAAACTAAACCATGATAGTGAAAAAGCGAGACAATGAAAGAGTGTTTATTTGTCATACCCACCACAATTGAAGCAAAACAATGAAACTCTTATATGTAACAGGTATATTAGATGCAAAATAATATTTACAATAATTTATCAGTTATTGTAGATAAACTAGTCCATGACTTGTGCAAACACCATATTATGAAAGGGAGAGGAGAATTTTCTTACTATGACTTGCTATTTAGTATTATTTAATATATGCATGCTCTTTGAACATTGATATAGGTTTGCATTCATGTTATCTTGGAATTTTCAAATAAATAATTATTTCCTTACCGGAAAGATGCAGACTGACACCTTGAAAATGTTGAATTTACTCCGCTATTGGCAAACAGATTATTCAACTGTTGGAAATTAAAATTTTCATTTTAGTATGTAAAGTGTAATTAAATGTAATATTCTCTATCCTAATCATAAATATTATGTTTACCTCGTTAATAATGTTTGCTGATCCGATCATGTATAATGGGGAACTGAGATTTTGGAGACTTGGTGTGAATGGCAGGTTGAGCACATTGAAGGTGACGTTGAATGGTCTCCTCTGAACTTCATCTGGTTTTACCGTTTCAGGTACTATCGGGGGTTCCACTACAACAGAAAGAGATACAAAGCAAAATGAGGTTAAAAGTTTTCACACTGTCCTTAATACAATCAGTCTGAAAAAAAGTCCCCACCCGAAACGTCACCTATCCATTTTCTCCAGAGATGCTGCTTGACCCACTGAGTTTCTTCAGCACTTTGTGTCTGTTTTACTTAAAAGATTTAACCTTGTTCAAGGTGGTGACAAATCATCAAGACAAAGCCAAATTAAGGGGATCTTTCTCGGTGTACAACATGCATTTCAAAAGTTGGACAAGTTCGAACCTTGCCCAGTGAAGATTAACTTTCCTAAACTGTCATGAGTTCCAATTTGTCTGAGTCTCCTACAATCCCAGCAATGCATTGATTTTACTGGGGAAACATACAGAACACCCGCTTTTCGTTCCATTCAAAATGGTTTCTATGGCAGCCCGTAGTCTCTGTAAAATAAGGGGCAGCTTTTTAAATAAATCAGGGATTCATGGTCAATTGTATGGTGCATTCCTCCAACTTGGCAGTGTGGTGGGGAAGGGGATGGGGGTACGGGGGGGGGGGGGGGGGGGGTACGGGGAGATAGAGGACCGGAGGGTCTGGGGGATGGAGGGAGGGGGGGTGGAGGGAGACACGCAATGGTGAACCTCCGCCCCAGTCTGAGGTCCAGAACGCTCTGGAGCAGGTTTTCATCAAGGATCTCTCTGTACTTTGCTCCGTTCATCTTTGCCTCGATCCTGACTAGTCTCCCAGTTCCTGCTGCTGAAAAACATCTCCACAGCATGATGCTGCCACCACCATGCTTCACCGTTGGTATGGTATTGGCCAGGTGATGAGCGGTGCCTGGTTTCTCCAGACGTGACGATTGGCAATCAGGCCAGAGTTCAATCTTGGTTTCATCAGACCAGAGAATCTTATTTCTCACAAAATGCTGGAGTAACTCAGCAGGTCAGGCAGCATCTCCCGAGATGCTGCCTGACCTGCTGAGTTACTCCAGCATTGTGTGAATAAATCGATTTGTACCAACATCTGCAGTTATTTTCTTATATCTTATTTCTCACGGTCTGAGAGTCCTTTAGGTGCCTTTTGGCTAACTCCAAGCGGGGTGTCATGTGCCTTTTACTGAGGAGTGGCTTCTGTCTGGCCACTCTACCATAAAGGCCTGATTGGTGAAATGCTGCCAATATAGTCCTTCTGGAAGGTTCTCCCATCTTCACAGATGAACACTGAAGCTCTGTCAGAGTGACCATCAAGCTCTTGGTCACCTCCCTGACCAAGGCCCTTCTCCCCGATATCTCAGTTTGGCTGAGCGGCCAGCTCTATGAAGAGTCCTGGTAGTTCCAAATTTCTTCCAGTTAAGAATGACGGAGGCCACTGTGCTCTTGGGGACCTGCAATGCTGCAGAAATTGTTTTGTACCCTTCCCCAGATCTGTGTCTCGACACAATCCTGTCTCGGAGGTCTACGGACAATTCCTTTGTCTTGATGGCTTGGATTTTGCTCTGACATGCACTGTCAATTGTGGGACCTTATATAGACAGGTGTGTGCCTTTCCAAATCATGCCCAATCAATTTATTTTACCACTGGTGGACTCCAATCAAGGTTTAGAAACATCCCAAGGATAATCAATGGAAACAGGATGAACCTAAGCTCAATTTTGAGTGCAATAGCAAAGGATCTAAATGTTTATGTAAATGTGATATTTCAGTTATCCCTTTTGAATTATTTTGTCAAAATTTCTAAAAAGCTGTTTTCGTTTCTTCATTCTGTGGTATTGTGTGTAGATTGATGATACAAAAATGAATTTAATCCATTTTAAAATAAGGCTGTAATGTAACAAAATGTGGAAAAAGTGATGGGGTCTGAATACTTTCTGAATGCACAGTAAAATGAAAAGCTTTTGTTGCGTGCTAACAAGTTAGCGGAAAGACAACACATGATTACAATCATGCCATCCACAGTGTAGAAATGCACGATGAAGGGAATAACGTGAATTACTTTTGATGAGGGGAGAATAAAAATGTGATTAATATAAGATTAGTATAAAGGGGTAGATGACAACAGCACAGACTCCACGATCTAAAGAGCCAATTTCTGTGCTTTAATCATCATGACACTAACGGTCTATGATTATCATTTCCAATGAAGCAAAGAGATGAAAACATAGATGGTAATGGGATGGTGACATCACATCCACTTTCCATTGTCACACATGTGCTGTCTTAACATCACTAATATGGAGGCCACATCTGACAATATTTAGTGAATGTTTGGTAAATATATTCACTGATGTTATCCACTGCAACAAAAGGCAAATTTAGTGAAATATGAAATTCAAAACAGTACTCACTGGTTATAGGTGATGGTTCATTGTAACCTGAAAGATTAAAAGAATAATGATGTATCTGGTGAAATGTGTACATAAAATACAGGAAGATAAGAGATTATGACATTTTCTGAACTTGTTCGCTCTAATGCAATAAATTTGATCAGAAGTAAATCCTCATTTCATTGATACATACCGTTCACGTAGAGGCTGTTACTGTCCAGTAAAATTGGTCCTAGAGTGGTGATGCCATTGGACAGGTCTCTGAACACACGGTACAATCTAACCCTGTTAACATCCTGAGGATCAGAGTCATTTCTGAAGGTGCAGTTTGCATGCACTCTGGTGCCTTGTACAGCGGAGGAGCTGTGGAGTAAATGCAGAGGCAATTAAGTAAATCTGCATGATTTAAGATTTAAAGATGTATACTTTTACTGAGGTCACACGTGGTGTTGAAGCAAACACAGACCAGGATGCTTCTTAGTTTTCCTTACCTGAATGAGAGAACTCTGCAGCTGGAGAAGGTTCCGTTGACATTACTGCGACTAAACAGTTGGTTCAGCTGTAAAAAGCAGTGGTTAGAGTATCAGACTAACGAAACCATGAGTAATGAATGAATTATATCAATCAGTAATTTGTCAACTGACCTGCAAAACAATGATATTTGCTGCAGAATTGAATAATGCTGAATTGGGATCTTGTAAATCTGCTGCTGAGGTCAAGTTAGTTGCAACGAAGGTCACGTTAAAATCAAAGGGATTTGTTTGCAAATTTGGAGTTGTAGTCTGTATTGGTGATATTGCTGTTAAGAAATTAGGCAAAATTATTAAACAATCAAATAAAAAAATTGCCTCTTATTGAATTATTGTTATCACTCAGTGTAAAGAAGGGAAAGAGTGTTACACAAAGATGAATAATGTATAGTTCAGAGCTCTATGGTCGCTGCAAAATGACCCAAGTAAGCAGGTCAATGGTAGGACCTTGGTGCAGTAGAAGAGGATGAGTTTGAGTTTGGTTTATTGTCACTTGTAGCGAGGTAAAGTGAAAAGCTTTTATTGCGTGCTAACCAGTTAGCAGAAAGACTATACAGGATTACAATCATGCCATCCACTGTGTACAAGTACATGATGAAGTGAATAACGTGAATTACTTTTGATGCGAGGAGAATAAAAAATGTGAATAATATAAGATTAGTATAAAGGGGTAGATGACCATTGGCACAAACACCACGATCCATAGAACCGATTTCTGTGCTGTAGCCATCATGACACTAACGGTCTAAGATTATCATTTGCAGTGAAGCAAAGAATTGGTACATTGGCATTTTGGGTGCAGCCTGTTGGAATGTATGTCCAGCAGTGGAGATGAAAACATTGAGGATGATAGGATGGTCACATCTCATCCACTTTCCATTGTCACACACGTGCTGTCTCAACATCACTAATACGGAGTCCATATCTGACAATATTTAGTGAATGTTTGGTAAATATATTCATTGTTGTTATCCACTGCAACAAAAGGCAATTGAATTAAAATATGAAATTCTAAAAAGTACTCACTGGTTGCAGGTGATGGTTCATTGTATCCTGAAAGATTAAAAGAATAATTATGTATCTGGTGAAATGTGTACATAAAATACAGGAAGATAAGAGATTATGACATTTTCTGAACTTGTTCGCTCTAATGCAATAAATTTGATCAGAAGTAAATCCTCATTTCAGTGATACATACCGTTCACGTAGAGGCTGTTACTGTCCAGTAAAATTGGTCCTAGAGTGGTGATGCCATTGGACAGGTCTCTGAACACACGGTACAATCTAACCCTGTTAACATCCTGAGGATCAGAGTCATTTCTGAAGGTGCAGTTTGCATGCACTCTGGTGCCTTGTACAGCGGAGGAGCTGTGGAGTAAATGCAGAGGCAATTAAGTAAATCTGCATGATTTAAGATTTAAAGATGTATACTTTTACTGAGGTCACACGTGGTGTTGAAGCAAACACAGACCAGGATGCTTCTTAGTTTTCCTTACCTGAATGAGAGAACTCTGCAGCTGGAGAAGGTTCCGTTGACATTACTGCGACTAAACAGTTGGTTCAGCTGTAAAAAGCAGTGGTTAGAGTATCAGACTAACGAAACCATGAGTAATGAATGAATTATATCAATCAGTAATTTGTCAACTGACCTGCAAAACAATGATATTTGCTGCAGAATTGAATAATGCTGAATTGGGATCTTGTAAATCTGCTGCTGAGGTCAAGTTAGTTGCAACGAAGGTCACGTTAAAATCAAAGGGATTTGTTTGCAAATTTGGAGTTGTAGTCTGTATTGGTGATATTGCTGTTAAGAAATTAGGCAAAATTATTAAACAATCAAATAAAAAAATTGCCTCTTATTGAATTATTGTTATCACTCAGTGTAAAGAAGGGAAAGAGTGTTACACAAAGATGAATAATGTATAGTTCAGAGCTCTATGGTCGCTGCAAAATGACCCAAGTAAGCAGGTCAATGGTAGGACCTTGGTGCAGTAGAAGAGGATGAGTTTGAGTTTGGTTTATTGTCACTTGTAGCGAGGTAAAGTGAAAAGCTTTTGTTGCGTGCTAACCAGTTAGCAGAAAGACTATACAGGATTACAATCATGCCATCCACTGTGTACAAGTACATGATGAAGTGAATAACGTGAATTACTTTTGATGCGAGGAGAATAAAAAATGTGAATAATATAAGATTAGTATAAAGGGGTAGATGACCATTGGCACAAACACCACGATCCATAGGACCGATTTCTGTGCTGTAGCCATCATGACACTAACGGTCTAAGATTATCATTTGCAGTGAAGCAAAGAATTGGTACATTGGCATTTTGGGTGCAGCCTGTTGGAATGTATGTCCAGCAGTGGAGATGAAAACATTGAGGATGATAGGATGGTCACATCTCATCCACTTTCCATTGTCACACACGTGCTGTCTCAACATCACTAATACGGAGTCCATATCTGACAATATTTAGTGAATGTTTGGTAAATATATTCATTGTTGTTATCCACTGCAACAAAAGGCAATTGAATTAAAATATGAAATTCTAAAAAGTACTCACTGGTTGCAGGTGATGGTTCATTGTATCCTGAAAGATTAAAAGAATAATTATGTATCTGGTGAAATGTGTACATAAAATACAGGAAGATAAGAGATTATGACATTTTCTGAACTTGTTCGCTCTAATGCAATAAATTTGATCAGAAGTAAATCCTCATTTCAGTGATACATACCGTTCACGTAGAGGCTGTTACTGTCCAGTAAAATTGGTCCTAGAGTGGTGATGCCATTGGACAGGTCTCTGAACACACGGTACAATCTAACCCTGTTAACATCCTGAGGATCAGAGTCATTTCTGAAGGTGCAGTTTGCATGCACTCTGGTGCCTTGTACAGCGGAGGAGCTGTGGAGTAAATGCAGAGGCAATTAAGTAAATCTGCATGATTTAAGATTTAAAGATGTATACTTTTACTGAGGTCACACGTGGTGTTGAAGCAAACACAGACCAGGATGCTTCTTAGTTTTCCTTACCTGAATGAGAGAACTCTGCAACTGGAGAAGGTTCCGTTGACATTACTGCGACTAAACAGTTGGTTCAGCTGTAAAAAGCAGTGGTTAGAGTATCAGACTAACGAAACCATGAGTAATGAATGAATTATATCAATCAGTAATTTGTCAACTGACCTGCAAAACAATGACATTTGCTGCAGAATTGAATAATGCTGAATTGGGATCTTGTAAATCTGCTGCTGAGGTCAAGTTAGTTGCAACGAAGGTCACGTTAAAATCAAAGGGATTTGTTTGCAAATTTGGAGTTGTAGTCTGTATTGGTGATATTGCTGTTAAGAAATTAGGCAAAATTATTAAACAATCAAATAAAAAAATTGCCTCTTATTGAATTATTGTTATCACTCAGTGTAAAGAAGGGAAAGAGTGTTACACAAAGATGAATAATGTATAGTTCAGAGCTCTATGGTCGTTGCAAAATGACCCAAGTATGCAGGTCAATGGTAGGACCTTGGTGCAGTAGAAGAGGATGAGTTTGAGTTTGGTTTATTGTCACTTGTAGCGAGGTAAAGTGAAAAGCTTTTATTGCGTGCTAACCAGTTAGCAGAAAGACTATACAGGATTACAATCATGCCATCCACTGTGTACAAGTACATGATGAAGTGAATAACGTGAATTACTTTTGATGCGAGGAGAATAAAAAATGTGAATAATATAAGATTAGTATAAAGGGGTAGATGACCATTGGCACAAACACCACGATCCATAGAACCGATTTCTGTGCTGTAGCCATCATGACACTAACGGTCTAAGATTATCATTTGCAGTGAAGCAAAGAATTGGTACATTGGCATTTTGGGTGCAGCCTGTTGGAATGTATGTCCAGCAGTGGAGATGAAAACATTGAGGATGATAGGATGGTCACATCTCATCCACTTTCCATTGTCACACACGTGCTGTCTCAACATCACTAATACGGAGTCCATATCTGACAATATTTAGTGAATGTTTGGTAAATATATTCATTGTTGTTATCCACTGCAACAAAAGGCAATTGAATTAAAATATGAAATTCTAAAAAGTACTCACTGGTTGCAGGTGATGGTTCATTGTATCCTGAAAGATTAAAAGAATAATTATGTATCTGGTGAAATGTGTACATAAAATACAGGAAGATAAGAGATTATGACATTTTCTGAACTTGTTCGCTCTAATGCAATAAATTTGATCAGAAGTAAATCCTCATTTCAGTGATACATACCGTTCACGTAGAGGCTGTTACTGTCCAGTAAAATTGGTCCTAGAGTGGTGATGCCATTGGACAGGTCTCTGAACACACGGTACAATCTAACCCTGTTAACATCCTGAGGATCAGAGTCATTTCTGAAGGTGCAGTTTGCATGCACTCTGGTGCCTTGTACAGCGGAGGAGCTGTGGAGTAAATGCAGAGGCAATTAAGTAAATCTGCATGATTTAAGATTTAAAGATGTATACTTTTACTGAGGTCACACGTGGTGTTGAAGCAAACACAGACCAGGATGCTTCTTAGTTTTCCTTACCTGAATGAGAGAACTCTGCAGCTGGAGAAGGTTCCGTTGACATTACTGCGACTAAACAGTTGGTTCAGCTGTAAAAAGCAGTGGTTAGAGTATCAGACTAACGAAACCATGAGTAATGAATGAATTATATCAATCAGTAATTTGTCAACTGACCTGCAAAACAATGATATTTGCTGCAGAATTGAATAATGCTGAATTGGGATCTTGTAAATCTGCTGCTGAGGTCAAGTTAGTTGCAACGAAGGTCACGTTAAAATCAAAGGGATTTGTTTGCAAATTTGGAGTTGTAGTCTGTATTGGTGATATTGCTGTTAAGAAATTAGGCAAAATTATTAAACAATCAAATAAAAAAATTGCCTCTTATTGAATTATTGTTATCACTCAGTGTAAAGAAGGGAAAGAGTGTTACACAAAGATGAATAATGTATAGTTCAGAGCTCTATGGTCGCTGCAAAATGACCCAAGTATGCAGGTCAATGGTAGGACCTTGGTGCAGTAGAAGAGGATGAGTTTGAGTTTGGTTTATTGTCACTTGTAGCGAGGTAAAGTGAAAAGCTTTTGTTGCGTGCTAACCAGTTAGCAGAAAGACTATACAGGATTACAATCATGCCATCCACTGTGTACAAGTACATGATGAAGTGAATAACGTGAATTACTTTTGATGCGAAGAGAATAAAAAATGTGAATAATATAAGATTAGTATAAAGGGGTAGATGACCATTGGCACAAACACCACGATCCATAGAACCGATTTCTGTGCTGTAGCCATCATGACACTAACGGTCTAAGATTATCATTTGCAGTGAAGCAAAGAATTGGTACATTGGCATTTTGGGTGCAGCCTGTTGGAATGTATGTCCAGCAGTGGAGATGAAAACATTGAGGATGATAGGATGGTCACATCTCATCCACTTTCCATTGTCACAAACATGTGCTGTCTCAACATCACTAATACGGAGTCCATATCTGACAATATTTAGTGAATGTTTGGTAAATATATTCATTGTTGTTATCCACTGCAACAAAAGGCAATTGAATTAAAAAATGAAATTCTAAAAAGTACTCACTGGTTGCAGGTGATGGTTCATTGTATCCTGAAAGATTAAAAGAATAATTATGTATCTGGTGAAATGTGTACATAAAATACAGGAAGATAAGAGATTATGACATTTTCTGAACTTGTTCGCTCTAATGCAATAAATTTGATCAGAAGTAAATCCTCATTTCAGTGATACATACCGTTCACGTAGAGGCTGTTACTGTCCAGTAAAATTGGTCCTAGAGTGGTGATGCCATTGGACAGGTCTCTGAACACACGGTACAATCTAACCCTGTTAACATCCTGAGGATCAGAGTCATTTCTGAAGGTGCAGTTTGCATGCACTCTGGTGCCTTGTACAGCGGAGGAGCTGTGGAGTAAATGCAGAGGCAATTAAGTAAATCTGCATGATTTAAGATTTAAAGATGTATACTTTTACTGAGGTCACACGTGGTGTTGAAGCAAACACAGACCAGGATGCTTCTTAGTTTTCCTTACCTGAATGAGAGAACTCTGCAACTGGAGAAGGTTCCGTTGACATTACTGCGACTAAACAGTTGGTTCAGCTGTAAAAAGCAGTGGTTAGAGTATCAGACTAACGAAACCATGAGTAATGAATGAATTATATCAATCAGTAATTTGTCAACTGACCTGCAAAACAATGACATTTGCTGCAGAATTGAATAATGCTGAATTGGGATCTTGTAAATCTGCTGCTGAGGTCAAGTTAGTTGCAACGAAGGTCACGTTAAAATCAAAGGGATTTGTTTGCAAATTTGGAGTTGTAGTCTGTATTGGTGATATTGCTGTTAAGAAATTAGGCAAAATTATTAAACAATCAAATAAAAAAATTGCCTCTTATTGAATTAGGAAAATAACTGCAGATGCTGGTTCAAATCGAAGGTAGACGCGAAATGCTGGAGTAACTCAACGGGTCAGGCAACATCTCAGGAGAGAAGGAATGGGTGACGTTTCCGGTCGAGACCCTTCCTCAGAGTGTTGTCAGGGGAGGGGCGGGATATAGATAGGATGTAGTAGAAGACAGGAAGATATTGGGGGAACTGGGAAGGGGGAGGGGAAAGAGAGGGACAGAGGAACTATCAGAAGTTAGAGAAGTTAATGTTCATACCGAGCGAAATATGAGATGCTGTTCCTCCCATTTGCGCTTGGCCTCACTATTACAATGGAGGAGGCCCATGACAGAAAGGTCAGACTGGGAGTGGGAGGGGGAGCTGAAGTGCTGAGCCACAGGGAGATCAGGTTGTTTAAGGTCTCGCCGATGTAGAGAAGTTGACATTTGGAACAGCAGACACAATAGATGAGGTTATAGTTGGTGCATGTGAACCTCTGCCTCACCTGGAAAGACTGTTTGTGTGCTTGGCTGGTGTCAAGGGGGAATGTAAAGGGACAGGTGTTGCAGCTCCTGCAGTTGCTGGGGACAGTACCTGGGGAATGGGTGGTTTTGGTGGGAAGGGATGAGTGGACCAGGGAATTACAGAGGAAACGGTCTCTGCGGAAAGCAGAAAGTGGTGCAGTTTGGAAGATGTGGCCAGTAGTGGGATCCCGTTGGAGGTGACGGAAATGTTGGAGGATAATTTGTTGTAAACGACGGCTGATGGGGTGGATGGTGAAGACAAGGGGGACTCTATCCTTGTTACGAATGGGGAGAGGGGGAGCAAAAACGGAGCTGCGGGATTTGGAGGAGACCCTAATGAGATCCTCATCTATAGTTGAAAAGGGGAACCCCGTTTCCTAAAGAATGAGGACATCTTTGATACCCTAGTATGGAACACCTCATCCTGGGTGCAGATGCGGCGTAGACAGATGAATTGGGAGTAGGGGATAGAGTTTTTACAGGGAACAGGGAGGGAAGAAGTGTAGTCAAGATAGCTATGGGAATCAGTAGGTTTGAAGAAATGGCCACTGTAATGTTACTATCAGTGTTGGTGAAACTATTAGTGTTGATGGGATAGCCACATCTCATCCACTTTCCATTGTCACACAATTGCCGTGACTGCATCACTAATATGGAGGGCACATATGACAATATTTATTCAATTTTTGGTGAAGAATATTTACTGTTGATATCCACTGCTATAAAAGAAAATTTTGTGAAATATAGAATTAGAAATGGTACTCACTGGTTGTAGGTGATGATTCATGGTAACCTGCAAAATCAAGAGAATAGTTATGTCTCTGGGTGAGAAAACACATGCAAAGTAAAATATTATCAGATAACAGTTCTAATACAATTAAATAGATGTTTAATTAATATTAAGATGTACCATCCACAAACAGGCTGTTGCTATCCAATGAATATGACCCCAAAGTGGTGATGCCTTCTGTGTTGTTCTGAAATTCATGGTAAATCTGAACTTCATCAACTCGTTGGCCGGAAGTAAGGATGATGAAGACACAGATTGCCTCCACTGTAGTATTGCCATCACTTGCAGGACTGTAATGGACAAAAAGCAGGTGTTAATTAGCTTAAAACTTTTCAACTAATAATACTAAATAATTGAATGTCTGTTAATGCTAGAAAGATATATTCCCGTATAAATAATTAATGGTTGATTTCTAAAATGAACAGGTCGTGGATTTGTTTCTGTCATCATAGATGTTGTCTGTTCAGCTAAATATTTTCAACACTTTCTGTTTTCCATGTAATTATTAATCTTCAATAAAATTATGTTACAAGTTGCACCAGAGCCTGCTGGGCCATTCCACTTGCCTGGTATCATTGCCTGTTACCTTAAAAATGACCTACTTGCCAGTTCTCATGACCCAAGGAATCCCGGGGAAAGAATGGCACAGTGGTGCAGCTGGTCGAGCTGCTGCCTCATAGCACCAGAGATCCAGGTTTAAACCACGGTGCTCTCTGTGTGGAGTTTGTACATTCTCCCAGTGACTGCATGGGCGTCTTCTGGTCGTTCTGATTTCTACTCACGTTCCTAAAGATGTGCATATTTGTAGGTTATACAGTATGACTGCTGTAAATTGCACTTAATGTATAGGGAGTGGACGAGAATATTGAGATAAAATAGAACTAGTTTTTAATGGGTGATAAGTGGTCGTCATGGACTTGTTGAGCTGATGAGCCTGTTTCCACATTGTATCTCTAAAACATAAAACTCGATCAGCCTAACCAAAATGGTGGGGCCTCAAGAGGCACAGTGAACAAGCCCCACCCAGCAAACACTCCTCAAGTTTTAACATCTGTCAACGTCTTGTCTCTGGTTATGTTGGCTGTGAACTCCATGAGTAGTCTGTACATTTCTGAGATATCCCAAGATGTTTAAAAATAATGGAAATTGCAGAAAATGATTTATAACCAAAATAAAGTTGATGAGATATTTAAAAAATGGAATATCGTTAGCTAAATTAACATTAAGAATGTAAGCTAACAAGAAACCTATCTTTTCCTTTGCGTCCGAATTTGTTGCTCTATCATCTCAATTGACAGGGGGATCGCTCGTGATAGAATCCCCATTGACAGAATTGCTTCTCTAATCCTATTTCACACCTGACACCACATTGAGGAGGTTAAATTCAAACAAAATACTTGGAGCTCTTATTAGGAGTGGAGTCTAAATAAACTCCAGGCGAGGGTCGGAGATGAAGTCAACTGACATATTGGGACTTTCTAAAGCTGAGTACATCCTGCATGGTGAGTTTGTCTGGAAGCCCCAAATTAATGTTATTTAAATCTAAAAGATGTATTTGAATCAGAAATGTCAGTACTAACTGACAAGATCCAAATCGGCTCTTGATTGTGACAATATGTGAGGAAATCCACTCCTCAGAGTTTACTTGGCATATAAATGAGAAACAAAGTAGAACAATGAAACTTATTTGCTACAAGTACATTAGATACAAAAAAATGTACAATAAATCATCTATCATTCTAAGTAAACTAAACCATGATAGTGAAAAAGCGAGACAATGAAAGAGTGTTTATTTGTCATACCCACCACAATTGAAGCAAAACAATGAAACTCTTATATGTAACAGGTATATTAGATGCAAAATAATATTTACAATAATTTATCAGTTATTGTAGATAAACTAGTCCATGACTTGTGCAAACACCATATTATGAAAGGGAGAGGAGAATTTTCTTACTATGACTTGCTATTTAGTATTATTTAATATATGCATGCTCTTTGAACATTGATATAGGTTTGCATTCATGTTATCTTGGAATTTTCAAATAAATAATTATTTCCTTACCGGAAAGATGCAGACTGACACCTTGAAAATGTTGAATTTACTCCGCTATTGGCAAACAGATTATTCAACTGTTGGAAATTAAAATTTTCATTTTAGTATGTAAAGTGTAATTAAATGTAATATTCTCTATCCTAATCATAAATATTATGTTTACCTCGTTAATAATGTTTGCTGATCCGATCATGTATAATGGGGAACTGAGATTTTGGAGACTTGGTGTGAATGGCAGGTTGAGCACATTGAAGGTGACGTTGAATGGTCTCCTCTGAACTTCATCTGGTTTTACCGTTTCAGGTACTATCGGGGGTTCCACTACAACAGAAAGAGATACAAAGCAAAATGAGGTTAAAAGTTTTCACACTGTCCTTAATACAATCAGTCTGAAAAAAAGTCCCCACCCGAAACGTCACCTATCCATTTTCTCCAGAGATGCTGCTTGACCCACTGAGTTTCTTCAGCACTTTGTGTCTGTTTTACTTAAAAGATTTAACCTTGTTCAAGGTGGTGACAAATCATCAAGACAAAGCCAAATTAAGGGGATCTTTCTCGGTGTACAACATGCATTTCAAAAGTTGGACAAGTTCGAACCTTGCCCAGTGAAGATTAACTTTCCTAAACTGTCATGAGTTCCAATTTGTCTGAGTCTCCTACAATCCCAGCAATGCATTGATTTTACTGGGGAAACATACAGAACACCCGCTTTTCGTTCCATTCAAAATGGTTTCTATGGCAGCCCGTAGTCTCTGTAAAATAAGGGGCAGCTTTTTAAATAAATCAGGGATTCATGGTCAATTGTATGGTGCATTCCTCCAACTTGGCAGTGTGGTGGGGAAGGGGATGGGGGTACGGGGGGGGGGGGGGGGGTACGGGGAGATAGAGGACCAGAGGGTCTGGGGGATGGAGGGAGGGGGGGTGGAGGGAGACACGCAATGGTGAACCTCCGCCCCAGTCTGAGGTCCAGAACGCTCTGGAGCAGGTTTTCATCAAGGATCTCTCTGTACTTTGCTCCGTTCATCTTTGCCTCGATCCTGACTAGTCTCCCAGTTCCTGCTGCTGAAAAACATCTCCACAGCATGATGCTGCCACCACCATGCTTCACCGTTGGTATGGTATTGGCCAGGTGATGAGCGGTGCCTGGTTTCTCCAGACGTGACGATTGGCAATCAGGCCAGAGTTCAATCTTGGTTTCATCAGACCAGAGAATCTTATTTCTCACAAAATGCTGGAGTAACTCAGCAGGTCAGGCAGCATCTCCCGAGATGCTGCCTGACCTGCTGAGTTACTCCAGCATTGTGTGAATAAATCGATTTGTACCAACATCTGCAGTTATTTTCTTATATCTTATTTCTCACGGCCTGAGAGTCCTTTAGGTGCCTTTTGGCTAACTCCAAGCGGGGTGTCATGTGCCTTTTACTGAGGAGTGGCTTCTGTCTGGCCACTCTACCATAAAGGCCTGATTGGTGAAATGCTGCAGATATAGTCCTTCTGGAAGGTTCTCCCATCTTCACAGATGAACACTGAAGCTCTGTCAGAGTGACCATCAAGCTCTTGGTCACCTCCCTGACCAAGGCCCTTCTCCCCGATATCTCAGTTTGGCTGAGCGGCCAGCTCTATGAAGAGTCCTGGTAGTTCCAAATTTCTTCCAGTTAAGAATGACGGAGGCCACTGTGCTCTTGGGGACCTGCAATGCTGCAGAAATTGTTTTGTACCCTTCCCCAGATCTGTGTCTCGACACAATCCTGTCTCGGAGGTCTACGGACAATTCCTTTGTCTTGATGGCTTGGATTTTGCTCTGACATGCACTGTCAATTGTGGGACCTTATATAGACAGGTGTGTGCCTTTCCAAATCATGCCCAATCAATTTATTTTACCACTGATGGACTCCAATCAAGGTTTAGAAACATCCCAAGGATAATCAATGGAAACAGGATGAACCTAAGCTCAATTTTGAGTGCAATAGCAAAGGATCTAAATGTTTATGTAAATGTGATATTTCAGTTATCCCTTTTGAATTATTTTGTCAAAATTTCTAAAAAGCTGTTTTCGTTTCTTCATTCTGTGGTATTGTGTGTAGATTGATGATACAAAAATGAATTTAATCCATTTTAAAATAAGGCTGTAATGTAACAAAATGTGGAAAAAGTGATGGGGTCTGAATACTTTCTGAATGCACAGTAAAATGAAAAGCTTTTGTTGCATGCTAACAAGTTAGCGGAAAGACAACACATGATTACAATCATGCCATCCACAGTGTAGAAATGCACGATGAAGGGAATAACGTGAATTACTTTTGATGAGGGGAGAATAAAAATGTGATTAATATAAGATTAGTATAAAGGGGTAGATGACAACAGCACAGACTCCACGATCTAAAGAGCCAATTTCTGTGCTGTAATCATCATGACACTAACGGTCTATGATTATCATTTCCAATGAAGCAAAGAGATGAAAACATAGATGGTAATGGGATGGTGACATCACATCCACTTTCCATTGTCACACATGTGCTGTCTTAACATCACTAATATGGAGGCCACATCTGACAATATTTAGTGAATGTTTGGTAAATATATTCACTGATGTTATCCACTGCAACAAAAGGCAAATTTAGTGAAATATGAAATTCAAAACAGTACTCACTGGTTATAGGCGATGGTTCATTGTAACCTGAAAGATTAAAAGAATAATGATGTATCTGGTGAAATGTGTACATAAAATACAGGAAGATAAGAGATTATGACATTTTCTGAACTTGTTCGCTCTAATGCAATAAATTTGATCAGAAGTAAATCCTCATTTCAGTGATACATACCGTTCACGTAGAGGCTGTTACTGTCCAGTAAATATGGTCCTAGAGTGGTGATGCCATTGGACAGGTCTCTGAACACACGGTACAATCTAACCCTGTTAACATCCTGAGGATCAGAGTCATTTCTGAAGGTGCAGTTTGCATGCACTCTGGTGCCTTGTACAGCGGCGGAGCTGTGGAGTAAATGCAGAGGCAATTAAGGAAATCTGCATGATTTAAGATTTAAAGATGTATACTTTTACTGAGGTCACACGTGGTGTTGAAGCAAACACAGACCAGGATGTTTCTTAGTTTTCCTTACCTGAATGAGAGAACTCTGCAGCTGGAGAAGGTTCCGTTGACATTACTGCGACTAAACAGTTGGTTCAGCTGTAAAAAACAGTGGTTAGAGTATCAGACTAACGAAACCATGAGTAATGAATTAATTATATCAATCAGTAATTTGTCAACTGACCTGGAAAACAATGACATTTGCTGCAGAATTGAATAATGCTGAATTGGGATCTTGTAAATCTGCTGCTGAGGTCAAGTTAGTTGCAACGAAGGTCACGTTAAAATCAAAGGGATTTGTTTGCAAATTTGGAGTTGTAGTCTGTATTGGTGATATTGCTGTTAAGAAATTAGGCAAAATTATTAAACAATCAAATAAAAAAATTGCCTCTTATTGAATTATTGTTATCACTCAGTGTAAAGAAGGGAAAGAGTGTTATACAAAGATGAATAATGTATAGTTCAGAGCTCTATGGTCGCTGCAAAATGACCCAAGTAAGCAGGTCAATGGTAGAACCTTGGTGCAGTAGAAGAGGATGAGTTTGAGTTTGGTTTATTGTCACTTGTAAAGTGAAAAGCTTTTGTTGCGTTCTAACCAGTTAGCAGAAAGACTATACAGGATTACAATCATGCCATCCACTGTGTACAAGTACATGATGAAGTGAATAACGTGAATTACTTTTGATGCGAGGAGAATAAAAATGTTATTAATATAAGATTAGTATAAAGGGGTAGATGACCATTGGCACAGACACCACGATCCATAGAACCGATTTCTGTGCTGTAGCCATCATGACACTAACGGTCTAAGATTATCATTTGCAGTGAAGCAAAGAATTGGTACATTGGCATTTTGGGTGCAGCCTGATGGAATGTATGTCCAGCAGTGGAGATGAAAACATTGAGGATGATAGGATGGTCACATCTCATCCACTTTCCATTGTCACACACGTGCTGTCTCAACATCACTAATACGGAGTCCATATCTGACAATATTTAGTGAATGTTTGGTAAATATATTCATTGTTGTTATCCACTGCAACAAAAGGCAATTGAAGTGAAATATGAAATTCTAAAAAGTACTCACTGGTTGTAGGTGATGGTTCATTGTATCCTGAAAGATTAAAAGAATAATTATGTATCTGGTGAAATGTGTACATAAAATACAGGAAGATAAGAGATTATGACATTTTCTGAACTTGTTCGCTCTAATGCAATAAATTTGATCAGAAGTAAATCTTCATTTCAGTGATACATACCGTTCACGTAGAGGCTGTTACTGTCCAGTAAATATGGTCCTAGAGTGGTGATGCCATTGGACAGGTCTCTGAACACACGGTACAATCTAACCCTGTTAACATCCTGAGGATCAGAGTCATTTCTGAAGGTGCAGTTTGCATGCACTCTGGTGCCTTGTACAGCGGTGGAGCTGTGGAGTAAATGCAGAGGCAATTAAGGAAATCTGCATGATTTAAGATTTAAAGATGTATACTTTTACTGAGGTCACACGTGGTGTTGAAGCAAACACAGACCAGGATGTTTCTTAGTTTTCCTTACCTGAATGAGAGAACTCTGCAGCTGGAGAAGGTTCCGTTGACATTACTGCGACTAAACAGTTGGTTCAGCTGTAAAAAGCAGTGGTTAGAATATCAGACTAACGAAACCATGAGTAATGAATGAATTATATCAATCAGTAATTTGTCAACTGACCTGCAAAACAATGACATTTGCTGCAGAATTGAATAATGCTGAATTGGGATCTTGTAAATCTGCTGCTGAGGTCAAGTTAGTTGCAACGAAGGTCACGTTAAAATCAAAGGGATTTGTTTGCAAATTTGGAGTTGTAGTCTGTATTGGTGATATTGCTGTTAAGAAATTAGGCAAAATTATTAAACAATCAAATAAAAAAATTGCCTCTTATTGAATTATTGTTATCACTCAGTGTAAAGAAGGGAAAGAGTGTTATACAAAGATGAATAATGTATAGTTCAGAACTCTATGGTCGCTGCAAAATGACCCAAGTAAGCAGGTCAATGGTAGAACCTTGGTGCAGTAGAAGAGGATGAGTTTGAGTTTGGTTTATTGTCACTTGTAAAGTGAAAAGCTTTTGTTGCGTGCTAACCAGTTAGCAGAAAGACTATACAGGATTACAATCATGCCATCCACTGTGTACAAGTACATGATGAAGTGAATAACGTGAATTACTTATGATGCGAGGAGAATAAAAAATGTGATTAATGTAAGATTAGTATAAAGGGGTAGATGACCTTTGGCACAGACACCACGATCCATAGAACCGATTTCTGTGCTGTAGCCATCATGACACTAACGGTCTAAGATTATCATTTGCAGTGAAGCAAAGAATTGGTACATTGGCATTTTGGGTGCAGCCTGTTGGAATGTATGTCCAGCAGTGGAGATGAAAACATTGAGGATGATAGGATGGTCACATCTCATCCACTTTCCATTGTCACACACGTGCTGTCTCAACATCACTAATACGGAGTCCATATCTGACAATATTTAGTGAATGTTTGGTAAATATATACATTGTTGTTATCCACTGCAACAAAAGGCAATTGAAGTGAAATATGAAATTCTAAAAAGTACTCACTGGTTGTAGGTGATGGTTCATTGTATCCTGAAAGATTAAAAGAATAATTATGTATCTGGTGAAATGTGTACATAAAATACAGGAAGATAAGAGATTATGACATTTTCTGAACTTGTTCGCTCTAATGCAATAAATTTGATCAGAAGTAAATCTTCATTTCAGTGATACATACCGTTCACGTAGAGGCTGTTACTGTCCAGTAAATATGGTCCTAGAGTGGTGATGCCATTGGACAGGTCTCTGAACACACGGTACAATCTAACCCTGTTAACATCCTGAGGATCAGAGTCATTTCTGAAGGTGCAGTTTGCATGCACTCTGGTGCCTTGTACAGCGGTGGAGCTGTGGAGTAAATGCAGAGGCAATTAAGGAAATCTGCATGATTTAAGATTTAAAGATGTATACTTTTACTGAGGTCACACGTGGTGTTGAAGCAAACACAGACCAGGATGTTTCTTAGTTTTCCTTACCTGAATGAGAGAACTCTGCAGCTGGAGAAGGTTCCGTTGACATTACTGCGACTAAACAGTTGGTTCAGCTGTAAAAAGCAGTGGTTAGAGTATCAGACTAACGAAACCATGAGTAATGAATTAATTATATCAATCAGTAATTTGTCAACTGACCTGGAAAACAATGACATTTGCTGCAGAATTGAATAATGCTGAATTGGGATCTTGTAAATCTGCTGCTGAGGTCAAGTTAGTTGCAACGAAGGTCACGTTAAAATCAAAGGGATTTGTTTGCAAATTTGGAGTTGTAGTCTGTATTGGTGATATTGCTGTTAAGAAATTAGGCAAAATTATTAAACAATCAAATGAATTTTTTTCACTCTTATTGAATTATTGTTATCACTCAGTGTAAAGAAGGGAAAGAGTGTTATACAAAGATGAATAATGTATAGTTCAGAGCTCTATGGTCGCTGCAAAATGACCCAAGTAAGCAGGTCAATGGTAGAACCTTGGTGCAGTAGAAGAGGATGAGTTTGAGTTTGGTTTATTGTCACTTGTAAAGTGAAAAGCTTTTGTTGCGTGCTAACCAGTTAGCAGAAAGACTATACAGGATTACAATCATGCCATCCACTGTGTACAATTACATGATGAAGTGAATTACATTTGATGCGAGGAGAATAAAAAATGTGATTAATATAAGATTAGTATAAAGGGGTAGATGACCATTGGCACAGACACCACGATCCATAGAACCGATTTCTGTGCTGTAGCCATCATGACACGGACTAAGATTATCATTTGCAGTGAAGCAAAGAATTGGTACATTGGCATTTTGGGTGCAGCCTGATGGAATGTATGTCCAGCAGTGGAGATGAAAACATTGAGGATGATAGGATGGTCCCATCTCATCCACTTTCCATTGTCACACACGTGCTGTCTCAACATCACTAATACGGAGTCCATATCTGACAATATTTAGTGAATGTTTGGTAAATATATTCATTATTGTTATCCACTGCAACAAAAGGCAATTGAAGTGAAATATGAAATTCTAAAAAGTACTCACTGGTTGTAGGTGATGGTTCATTGTATCCTGAAAGATTAAAAGAATAATTATGTATCTGGTGAAATGTGTACATAAAATACAGGAAGATAAGAGATTATGACATTTTCTGAACTTGTTCGCTCTAATGCAATAAATTTGATCAGAAGTAAATCTTCATTTCAGTGATACATACCGTTCACGTAGAGGCTGTTACTGTCCAGTAAATATGGTCCTAGAGTGGTGATGCCATTGGACAGGTCTCTGAACACACGGTACAATCTAACCCTGTTAACATCCTGAGGATCAGAGTCATTTCTGAAGGTGCAGTTTGCATGCACTCTGGTGCCTTGTCCAGCGGTGGAGCTGTGGAGTAAATGCAGAGGCAATTAAGTAAATCTGCATGATTTAAGATTTAGAGATGTATACTTTTACTGAGGTCACACGTGGTGTTGAAGCAAACACAGACCAGGATGTTTCTTAGTTTTCCTTACCTGAATGAGAGAACTCTGCAGCTGGAGAAGGTTCCGTTGACATTACTGCGACTAAACAGTTGGTTCAGCTGTAAAAAGCAGTGGTTAGAGTATCAGACTAACGAAACCATGAGTAATGAATTAATTATATCAATCAGTAATTTGTCAACTGACCTGGAAAACAATGACATTTGCTGCAGAATTGAATAATGCTGAATTGGGATCTTGTAAATCTGCTGCTGAGGTCAAGTTAGTTGCAACGAAGGTCACGTTAAAATCAAAGGGATTTGTTTGCAAATTTGGAGTTGTAGTCTGTATTGGTGATATTGCTGTTAAGAAATTAGGCAAAATTATTAAACAATCAAATAATTTTTTTTCACTCTTATTGAATTATTGTTATCACTCAGTGTAAAGAAGGGAAAGAGTGTTATACAAAGATGAATAATGTATAGTTCAGAGCTCTATGGTCGCTGCAAAATGACCCAAGTAAGCAGGTCAATGGTAGAACCTTGGTGCAGTAGAAGAGGATGAGTTTGAGTTTGGTTTATTGTCACTTGTAAAGTGAAAAGCTTTTGTTGCGTGCTAACCAGTTAGCAGAAAGACTATACAGGATTACAATCATGCCATCCACTGTGTACAATTACATGATGAAGTGAATAACGTGAATTACATTTGATGCGAGGAGAATAAAAAATGTGATTAATATAAGATTAGTATAAAGGGGTAGATGACCATTGGCACAGACACCACGATCCATAGAACCGATTTCTGTGCTGTAGCCATCATGACACGGTCTAAGATTATCATTTGCAGTGAAGCAAAGAATTGGTACATTGGCATTTTGGGTGCAGCCTGTTTGGAATGTATGTCCAGCAGTGGAGATGAAAACATTGAGGATGATAGGATGGTCCCATCTCATCCACTTTCCATTGTCACACACGTGCTGTCTCAACATCACTAATACGGAGTCCATATCTGACAATATTTAGTGAATGTTTGGTAAATATATTCATTATTGTTATCCACTGCAACAAAAGGCAATTGAAGTGAAATATGAAATTCTAAAAAGTACTCACTGGTTGTAGGTGATGGTTCATTGTATCCTGAAAGATTAAAAGAATAATTATGTATCTGGTGAAATGTGTACATAAAATACAGGAAGATAAGAGATTATGACATTTTCTGAACTTGTTCGCTCTAATGCAATAAATTTGATCAGAAGTAAATCTTCATTTCAGTGATACATACCGTTCACGTAGAGGCTGTTACTGTCCAGTAAATATGGTCCTAGAGTGGTGATGCCATTGGACAGGTCTCTGAACACACGGTACAATCTAACCCTGTTAACATCCTGAGGATCAGAGTCATTTCTGAAGGTGCAGTTTGCATGCACTCTGGTGCCTTGTACAGCGGTGGAGCTGTGGAGTAAATGCAGAGGCAATTAAGTAAATCTGCATGATTTAAGATTTAGAGATGTATACTTTTACTGAGGTCACACGTGGTGTTGAAGCAAACACAGACCAGGATGTTTCTTAGTTTTCCTTACCTGAATGAGAGAACTCTGCAGCTGGAGAAGGTTCCGTTGACATTACTGCGACTAAACAGTTGGTTCAGCTGTAAAAAGCAGTGGTTAGAGTATCAGACTAACGAAACCATGAGTAATGAATTAATTATATCAATCAGTAATTTGTCAACTGACCTGGAAAACAATGACATTTGCTGCAGAATTGAATAATGCTGAATTGGGATCTTGTAAATCTGCTGCTGAGGTCAAGTTAGTTGCAACGAAGGTCACGTTAAAATCAAAGGGATTTGTTTGCAAATTTGGAGTTGTAGTCTGTATTGGTGATATTGCTGTTAAGAAATTAGGCAAAATTATTAAACAATCAAATAATTTTTTTTCACTCTTATTGAATTATTGTTATCACTCAGTGTAAAGAAGGGAAAGAGTGTTATACAAAGATGAATAATGTATAGTTCAGAGCTCTATGGTCGCTGCAAAATGACCCAAGTAAGCAGGTCAATGGTAGAACCTTGGTGCAGTAGAAGAGGATGAGTTTGAGTTTGGTTTATTGTCACTTGTAAAGTGAAAAGCTTTTGTTGCGTGCTAACCAGTTAGCAGAAAGACTATACAGGATTACAATCATGCCATCCACTGTGTACAATTACATGATGAAGTGAATAACGTGAATTACATTTGATGCGAGGAGAATAAAAAATGTGATTAATATAAGATTAGTATAAAGGGGTAGATGACCATTGGCACAGACACCACGATCCATAGAACCGATTTCTGTGCTGTAGCCATCATGACACGGTCTAAGATTATCATTTGCAGTGAAGCAAAGAATTGGTACATTGGCATTTTGGGTGCAGCCTGTTTGGAATGTATGCCCAGCAGTGGAGATGAAAACATTGAGGATGATAGGATGGTCCCATCTCATCCACTTTCCATTGTCACACACGTGCTGTCTCAACATCACTAATACGGAGTCCATATCTGACAATATTTAGTGAATGTTTGGTAAATATATTCATTATTGTTATCCACTGCAACAAAAGGCAATTGAAGTGAAATATGAAATTCTAAAAAGTACTCACTGGTTGTAGGTGATGGTTCATTGTATCCTGAAAGATTAAAAGAATAATTATGTATCTGGTGAAATGTGTACATAAAATACAGGAAGATAAGAGATTATGACATTTTCTGAACTTGTTCGCTCTAATGCAATAAATTTGATCAGAAGTAAATCTTCATTTCAGTGATACATACCGTTCACGTAGAGGCTGTTACTGTCCAGTAAATATGGTCCTAGAGTGGTGATGCCATTGGACAGGTCTCTGAACACACGGTACAATCTAACCCTGTTAACATCCTGAGGATCAGAGTCATTTCTGAAGGTGCAGTTTGCATGCACTCTGGTGCCTTGTACAGCGGTGGAGCTGTGGAGTAAATGCAGAGGCAATTAAGTAAATCTGCATGATTTAAGATTTAGAGATGTATACTTTTACTGAGGTCACACGTGGTGTTGAAGCAAACACAGACCAGGATGTTTCTTAGTTTTCCTTACCTGAATGAGAGAACTCTGCAGCTGGAGAAGGTTCCGTTGACATTACTGCGACTAAACAGTTGGTTCAGCTGTAAAAAGCAGTGGTTAGAGTATCAGACTAACGAAACCATGAGTAATGAATTAATTATATCAATCAGTAATTTGTCAACTGACCTGGAAAACAATGACATTTGCTGCAGAATTGAATAATGCTGAATTGGGATCTTGTAAATCTGCTGCTGAGGTCAAGTTAGTTGCAACGAAGGTCACGTTAAAATCAAAGGGATTTGTTTGCAAATTTGGAGTTGTAGTCTGTATTGGTGATATTGCTGTTAAGAAATTAGGCAAAATTATTAAACAATCAAATAAAAAAATTGCCTCTTATTGAATTATTTTTATCACTCAGTGTAAAGAAGGGAAAGAGTGTTACACAAAGATGAATAATGTATAGTTCAGAGCTCTATGGTCGCTGCAAAATGACCCAAGTAAGCAGGTCAATGGTAGGACCTTGGTGCAGTAGAAGAGGATGAGTTTGAGTTTGGTTTATTGTCACTTGTAGCGAGGTAAAGTGAAAAGCTTTTGTTGCGTGCTAACCAGTTAGCAGAAAGACTATACAGGATTACAATCATGCCATCCACTGTGTACAAGTACATGATGAAGTGAATAACGTGAATTACTTTTGATGCGAGGAGAATAAAAAATGTGAATAATATAAGATTAGTATAAAGGGGTAGATGACCATTGGCACAAACACCACGATCCATAGAACCGATTTCTGTGCTGTAGCCATCATGACACTAACGGTCTAAGATTATCATTTGCAGTGAAGCAAAGAATTGGTACATTGGCATTTTGGGTGCAGCCTGTTGGAATGTATGTCCAGCAGTGGAGATGAAAACATTGAGGATGATAGGATGGTCACATCTCATCCACTTTCCATTGTCACACACGTGCTGTCTCAACATCACTAATACGGAGTCCATATCTGACAATATTTACTGAATGTTTGGTAAATATATTCATTGTTGTTATCCACTGCAACAAAAGGCAATTGAATTAAAATATGAAATTCTAAAAAGTACTCACTGGTTGCAGGTGATGGTTCATTGTATCCTGAAAGATTAAAAGAATAATTATGTATCTGGTGAAATGTGTACATAAAATACAGGAAGATAAGAGATTATGACATTTTCTGAACTTGTTCGCTGTAATGCAATAAATTTGATCAGAAGTAAATCTTCATTTTAGTGATACATACCGTTCACGTAGAGGCTGTTACTGTCCAGTAAATATGGTCCTAGAGTGGTGATGCCATTGGACAGGTCTCTGAACACACGGTACAATCTAACCCTGTTAACATCCTGAGGATCAGAGTCATTTCTGAAGGTGCAGTTTGCATGCACTCTGGTGCCTTGTACAGCGGTGGAGCTGTGGAGTAAATGCGGAGGCAATTAAGTAAATCTGCATGATTTAAGATTTAAAGATGTATACTTTTACTGAGGTCACACGTGGTGTTGAAGCAAACCCAGACCAGGATGTTTCTTAGTTTTCCTTACCTGAATGAGAGAACTCTGCAGCTGGAGAAGGTTCCGTTGACATTACTGCGACTAAACAGTTGGTTCAGCTGTAAAAAGCAGTGGTTAGAGTATCAGACTAACGAAACCATGAGTAATGAATTAATTATATCAATCAGTAATTTGTCAACTGACCTGGAAAACAATGACATTTGCTGCAGAATTGAATAATGCTGAATTGGGATCTTGTAAATCTGCTGCTGAGGTCAAGTTAGTTGCAACGAAGGTCACGTTAAAATCAAAGGGATTTGTTTGCAAATTTGGAGTTGTAGTCTGTATTGGTGATATTGCTGTTAAGAAATTAGGCAAAATTATTAAACAATCAAATAAAAAAATTGCCTCTTATTGACTTATTGTTATCACTCAGTGTAAAGAAGGGAAAGAGTGTTACACAAAGATGAATAATGTATTGTTCAAAGCTCTATGGTCGCTGCAAAATGACCCAAGTAAGCAGGTCAATGGTAGGACCTTGGTGCAGTAGAAGAGGATGAGTTTGAGCTTGGTTTATTGTCACGTGTACCGAGGTAAAGTGAAAAGCTTTTGTTGCGTGCTAACCAGTTAGCAGAAAGACTATACAGGATTACAATCATGCCATCCACTGTGTACAAGTACATGATGAAGTGAATAACGTGAATTACTTTTGATGCGAGGAGAATAAAAAATGTGATTAATATAAGATTAGTATAAAGGGGTAGATGACCATTGGCACAGACACCACGATCCATAGAACCGATTTCTGTGCTGCAGCCATCATGACACTAACGGTCTAAGATTATCATTTGCAGTGTAGCAAAGAATTGGTACATTGGCATTTTGGGTGCAGCCTGATGGAATGTATGTCCAGCAGTGGAGATGAAAACATTGAGGATGATAGGATGGTCACATCTCATCCACTTTCCATTGTCACACACGTGCTTTCTCAACATCACTAATACGGAGTCCATATCTGACAATATTTACTGAATGTTTGGTAAATATATTCATTGTTGATATCCACTGCAACAAAAGGCAATTAAAGTGAAATATGAAATTCTAAAAAGTACTCACTGGTTGTAGGTGATGGTTCATTGTATCCTGAAAGATTAAAAGAATAATTATGTATCTGGTGAAATGTGTACATAAAATACAGGAAGATAAGAGATTATGACATTTTCTGAACTTGTTCGCTCTAATGCAATAAATTTGATCAGAAGTAAATCCTCATTTCAGTGATACATACCGTTCACGTAGAGGCTGTTACTGTCCAGTAAAAATGGTCCTAGAGTGGTGATGCCATTGGACAGGTCTCTGAACACACGGTACAATCTAACCCTGTTAACATCCTGAGGATCAGAGTCATTTCTGAAGGTGCAGTTTGCATGCACTCTGGTGCCTTGTACAGCGGAGGAGCTGTGGAGTAAATGCAGAGGCAATTAAGTAAATCTGCATGATTTAAGATTTAAAGATGTATACTTTTATTGAGGTCACACGTGGTGTTGAAGCAAACACAGACCAGGATGCTTCTTAGTTTTCCTTACCTGAATGAGAGAACTCTACAGCTGGAGAAGGTTCCGTTGACATTACTGCGACTAAACAGTTGGTTCAGCTGTAAAAAGCAGTGGTTAGAGTATCAGACTAACGAAACCATGAGTAATGAATGAATTATATCAATCAGTAATTTGTCAACTGACCTGCAAAACAATGACATTTGCTGCAGAATTGAATAATGCTGAATTGGGATCTTGTAAATCTGCTGCTGAGGTCACGTTAGTTGCAACGAAGGTCACGTTAAAATCAAAGGGATTTGTTTGCAAATTTGGAGTTGTAGTCTGTATTGGTGATATTGCTGTTAAGAAATTAGGCAAAATTATTAAACAATCAAATAAAAAAATTGCCTCTTATTGAATTAGGAAAATAACTGCAGATGCTGGTTCAAATCGAAGGTAGACGCGAAATGCTGGAGTAACTCAACGGGTCAGGCAACATCTCAGGAGAGAAGGAATGGGTGACGTTTCCTGTCGAGACCCTTCCTCAGACTGTTGTCAGGGGAGGGGCGGGATATAGATAGGATGTAGTAGAAGACAGGAAGATATTGGGGGAACTGGGAAGGGGGAGGGGAAAGAGAGGGACAGAGGAACTATCAGAAGTTAGAGAATTTAATGTTCATACCGAGCCAAATATGAGATGCTGTTCCTCCCATTTGCGCTTGGCCTCACTATTACAATGGAGGAGGCCCATGACAGAAAGGTCAGACTGGGAGTGGGAGGGGGAGCTGAAGTGCTGAGCCACAGGGAGATCAGGTTGTTTAAGGTCTCGCCGATGTAGAGAAGTTGACATTTGGAACAGCAGACACAATAGATGAGGTTATAGTTGGTGCATGTAAACCTCTGCCTCACCTGGAAAGACTGTTTGTGTGCTTGGCTGGTGTCAAGGGGGAATGTAAAGGGACAGGTGTTGCAGCTCCTGCAGTTGCTGGGGACAGTACCTGGGGAATGAGTGGTTTTGGTGGGAAGGGATGAGTGGACCAGGGAATTACAGAGGGAACGGTCTCTGCGGAAAGCAGAAAGTGGTGCAGTTTGGAAGATGTGGCCAGTAGTGGGATCCCGTTGGAGGTGACGGAAATGTTGGAGGATAATTTGTTGTAAACGACGGCTGATGGGGTGGATGGTGAAGACAAGGGGGACTCTATCCTTGTTACGAATGGGGAGAGGGGGAGCAAAAACGGAGCTGCGGGATTTGGAGGAGACCCTAATGAGATCCTCATCTATAGTTGAAAAGGGGAACCCCGTTTCCTAAAGAATGAGGACATCTTTGATACCCTAGTATGGAACACCTCATCCTGGGTGCAGATGCGGCGTAGACAGATGAATTGGGAGTAGGGGATAGAGTTTTTACAGGGAACAGGGTGGGAAGAAGTGTAGTCAAGATAGCTATGGGAATCAGTAGGTTTGAAGAAATGGCCACTGTAATGTTACTATCAGTGTTGGTGAAACTATTAGTGTTGATGGGATAGCCACATCTCATCCACTTTCCATTGTCACACAATTGCCGTGACTGCATCACTAATATGGAGGGCACATATGACAATATTTATTCAATTTTTGGTGAAGAATATTTACTGTTGATATCCACTGCTATAAAAGAAAATTTTGTGAAATATAGAATTAGAAATGGTACTCACTGGTTGTAGGTGATGATTCATGGTAACCTGCAAAATCAAGAGAATAGTTATGTCTCTGGGTGAGAAAACACATGCAAAGTAAAATATTATCAGATAACAGTTCTAATACAATTAAATAGATGTTTAATTAATATTAAGATGTACCATCCACAAACAGGCTGTTGCTATCCAATGAATATGACCCCAAAGTGGTGATGCCTTCTGTGTTGTTCTGAAATTCATGGTAAATCTGAACTTCATCAACTCGTTGGCCGGAAGTAAGGATGATGAAGACACAGATTGCCTCCACTGTAGTATTGCCATCACTTGCAGGACTGTAATGGACAAAAAGCAGGTGTTAATTAGCTTAAAACTTTTCAACTAATAATACTAAATAATTGAATGTCTGTTAATGCTAGAAAGATATATTCCCGTATAAATAATTAATGGTTGATTTCTAAAATGAACAGGTTGTGGATTTGTTTCTGTCACTTTCTGTTTTCCATGTAATTATTAATCATCAATAAAATTATGTTACAAGTTGCACCAGAGCCTGCTGGGCCATTCCACTTGCCTGGTATCATTGCCTGTTACCTTAAAAATGACCTACTAGCCAGTTCTCATGACCCAAGGAATCCCGGGGAAAGAATGGCACAGTGGTGCAGCTGGTCGAGCTGCTGCCTCATAGCACCAGAGATCCGGGTTTAAACCACGGTGCTCTCTGTGTGGAGTTTGTACATTCTCCCAGTGACTGCATGGGCGTCTTCTGGTCGTTCTGATTTCTACTCACGTTCCTAAAGATGTGCATATTTGTAGGTTATACAGTATGACTGCTGTAAATTGCACTTAATGTATAGGGAGTGGACGAGAATATTGAGATAAAATAGAACTAGTTTTTAATGGGTGATAAGTGGTCGTCATGGACTTGTTGAGCTGATGAGCCTGTTTCCACATTGTATCTCTAAAACATAAAACTCGATCAGCCTAACCAAAATGGTGGGGCCTCAAGAGGCACAGTGAACAAGCCCCACCCAGCAAACACTCCTCAAGTTTTAACATCTGTCAACGTCTTGTCTCTGGTTATGTTGGCTGTGAACTCCATGAGTAGTCTGTACATTTCTGAGATATCCCAAGATGTTTAAAAATAATGGAAATTGCAGAAAATGATTTATAACCAAAATAAAGTTGATGAGATATTTAAAAAATGGAATATCGTTAGCTAAATTAACATTAAGAATGTAAGCTAACAAGAAACCTATCTTTTCCTTTGCGTCCGAATTTGTTGCTCTATCATCTCAATTGACAGGGGGATCGCTCGTGATAGAATCCCCATTGACAGAATTGCTTCTCTAATCCTATTTCACACCTGACACCACATTGAGGAGGTTAAATTCAAACAAAATACTTGGAGCTCTTATTAGGAGTGGAGTCTAAATAAACTCCAGGCGAGGGTCGGAGATGAAGTCAACTGACATATTGGGACTTTCTAAAGCTGAGTACATCCTGCATGGTGAGTTTGTCTGGAAGCCCCAAATTAATGTTATTTAAATCTAAAAGATGTATTTGAATCAGAAATGTCAGTACTAACTGACAAGATCCAAATCGGCTCTTGATTGTGACAATATGTGAGGAAATCCACTCCTCAGAGTTTACTTGGCATATAAATGAGAAACAAAGTAGAACAATGAAACTTATTTGCTACAAGTACATTAGATACAAAAAAATGTACAATAAATCATCTATCATTCTAAGTAAACTAAACCATGATAGTGAAAAAGCGAGACAATGAAAGAGTGTTTATTTGTCATACCCACCACAATTGAAGCAAAACAATGAAACTCTTATATGTAACAGGTATATTAGATGCAAAATAATATTTACAATAATTTATCAGTTATTGTAGATAAACTAGTCCATGACTTGTGCAAACACCATATTATGAAAGGGAGAGGAGAATTTTCTTACTATGACTTGCTATTTAGTATTATTTAATATATGCATGCTCTTTGAACATTGATATAGGTTTGCATTCATGTTATCTTGGAATTTTCAAATAAATAATTATTTCCTTACCGGAAAGATGCAGACTGACACCTTGAAAATGTTGAATTTACTCCGCTATTGGCAAACAGATTATTCAACTGTTGGAAATTAAAATTTTCATTTTAGTATGTAAAGTGTAATTAAATGTAATATTCTCTATCCTAATCATAAATATTATGTTTACCTCGTTAATAATGTTTGCTGATTCGATCATGTATAATGGGGAACTGAGATTTTGGAGACTTGGTGTGAATGGCAGGTTGAGCACATTGAAGGTGACGTTGAATGGTCTCCTCTGAACTTCATCTGGTTTTACCGTAGCAGGTACTATCGGGGGTTCCACTACAACAGAAAGAGATACAAAGCAAAATGAGGTTAAAAGTTTTCACACTGTCCTTAATACAATCAGTCTGAAAAAAAGTCCCCACCCGAAACGTCACCTATCCATTTTCTCCAGAGATGCTGCTTGACCCACTGAGTTTCTTCAGCACTTTGTGTCTGTTTTACTTAAAAGATTTAACCTTGTTCAAGGTGGTGACAAATCATCAAGACAAAGCCAAATTAAGGGGATCTTTCTAGGTGTACAACATGCATTTCAAAAGTTGGACAAGTTCGAACCTTGCCCAGTGAAGAATAACTTTCCTAAACTGTCATGAGTTCCAATTTGTCTGAGTCTCCTACAATCCCAGCAATGCATTGATTTTACTGGGGAAACATACAGAACACCCGCTTTTCGTTCCATTCAAAATGGTTTCTATGGCAGCCCGTAGTCTCTGTAAAATAAGGGGCAGCTTTTTTAATGAATCAGGGATTCAGGGTCAATTGTATGGTGCATTCCTCCAACTTGGCAGTGTGGTGGGGAAGGGGACGGGGGGGACGGGGAGGTGGAGGACTGGAGGGTCCGGGGGATGGAGGGAGGGGGGGTGGAGGGAGACCCGCGGTGGAGCATGGTTAGTGCTGATGCTTAATTGCTCTAGAGCCCAGGTTTGATCCAGTATTGTATATTTGTAAACCGTCGGGATATTTAAAATGATATGAAAATATTGAATGATTTCATACAAATGTGACCTCCAGACAAAATCCCAAGACAATTGGCAGAATCTCTCTATCAATCGATTGCACTTTATGCTTACCTGTGATAGGGTTAGGTGCTTCACTGGAGGTTACTGTTGCCGCTGAGCTTGATCCCTGTAAACTGGTCGATGTTTGAATGGACCTGGAGGATGTTTCAGTTGTTTCTAGAATATGGGAGATTTCATTTTGAGACAAGTTGAATGATGGGATGGTAACATACAAAAATGCATTGAGCTGCAATTGCAGTTTAGTGTTGCTAGGTGATAGTTGGTTGAATAGTCTGGTAAACTTCCAAATAAATGGAAGTATACTTGCAGATCTCGAGTGGCACATTGGAGCAGTTAGCAGAGTTCCAGCCTCGAAGTGCCAGAGACCTGGGTTTGATCCCGACCTCAGGTAACGTCTGTGTGGAGTTTGCACGTTTTCTCTGTGACTGTTGGTTTCCTCTGAATGCTCCGGTTAGTCCCATATCCCAAAGATGTGCAGGTTTGTAGGTTAATTAGATTTTATAAATTGCCCCGAGTGTGTAGAGAGTGGATGAGAACGTGGGATAACACAATAGTGTGAAAGCGTGGTCGATGGTAAGTGTGGACTTGGTGGGCCGAAGAGACTAGATGTATGCTGGAAAGAAAACTAAATAAAACTATTGTCCACAGTGTTAAGTTGTTGGAGTAATTATGCTTCTTATTCATAGGATGTGTAATGAACAGATATTATTTCCCATCACTGTAATTTAAAGACTGACTGATAAATGTAGAAATTCAATAGTCTGTAATTGCAGTTTTGCATTACTTGGAAGTAATTTGTTTAATGTTCGAGTGGTTTCTGGAATAGGGGGGATTTCATGTTGAGATACATTTAAATGAGATAATTTGTTGAATACTGTTGGAAATTCAAAAGTAGTTGTGAATGTTATCAGCAGCGATTCTGAAAGAAGATATCCCAACACAACATTAACTATGTTCAGTTGTTTCCAGTAAAAGATTTCAGATTTACAAGAGATTGACATCTTGAATTACACTTGGACACAGCACTTACCGCTGGTTGCAGTTGGTTTTGCAGTGGAGGCAATTCTTATTGCCGTTGATGTGGTGGCTGTTGTCATGTTTATTATCATTGTAGTTGCCTCCGTACTTGTAGATGGTACAGTAGTTTCTAGAATAAGGAATATTTTATGTTGAAACAAATTGAATCAAAGGAACGGAAAATGCAGAAATGCATTTTTGTGCATTTGCTGTTAGTGTTGCCAGTGGATAATTTGTTCAGTACACTGGTAAGTACGGCCCTATGACCTTTTTAACAACTGGAAGTATTAAATGACTTTCTATTATTGTCATTGCTGTTATTGAAGGGAAATAAACAATACAATACAATACAATATCTTTATTGTCATTGTACAAGTACAACGAGATTAAAAATGCCACTTCCATATCGATGCTAGTAAATAAATAAAACACGGCAAAAACAAAATCAACAAAAGGAGGGGAATAAAAAGGAAACAAGGTAAAGTGCAAAAAAGGTTCAAGCAGGATCAGTTGTGCCAGATGACCATGGGGGCAGAGACAGATTATGGGGGGCTCTCAGCAAGTCCGATTCAGAGCAGCTATAGCTCTAGGAATAAAGCTGTTTCTTAGTCTGGAGGTGTGGGTGTAGAAGGCCTTGTAACATCTGCCAGATGGAAGTAGTTCAAACAGACGGTGTGTGGAGCCCTTGTAGATGCTGGTGGCTTTCCTGAGGCAGTGTGCGTTGTAGATGTCCTCCAGGGCTGGTAGCTGTATCCCAATGATCCTATGCGCCCTGCTGATGACCCACTGAAGAACTCTCCTATCCGCTGCCGTGCAGCTGAGATACCACCCATGGATGCTGTATGTCAGTATGCTCTCTGTGGTGCAACGGTAGAAGGTCATCAGTAACTGTTGGGGCAGACCGGCCTTTTTCAGCGTTCTCAGGAAAAACAGCCATTGCTGTGCTTTCTTGCCTAGCGCAGTGGTGTTGGTGGACCATGTGAGGTCCTCTTAAATATGTGTGCCCAGAAACCTGAAGTTGGTCACTCTCATCACTCTGTCCCTGTTGATGAAGACTGGAGCGTATTCCGCATTCTGTGACCTTGTAAAGTTGATAATTAGCTTCTTGGTCTTAGTTGTGTTTAGGAACAGGTTGTTCTCTGAGCACCAGCTCACCAGGTTCTGCACCTCCGCTCTGTAGGCTGATTCATTGCCGTTGGAGATCAGCCCGATCACCGTTGTGTCATCCGCAAATTTGACGATCGTGTTGGTGGCGAATGCAGGAACACAGTCATGTGTGGAGATGGAATAGAGGATGGGGCTCAATACATAACCCTGTGGTGTCCTACTCAGACATTATCTAACATATTTGACTCACCAGTGGTTATAAGTAGTGTGGTCGTGAAGGTGGTGCATCTCTTTGTAGCAACATGATAATTATTGGAATATTCTGGGAAGTAGGCTGCATGTGTTTGCAAGAGACCATAGAATTTGGAAACATAATGTGTGTTGTTTTTGACAAAAGATATGCCAGCAGCATAGGTCATGGAATATTTTTGTCAAATACATGTTTACTTATTCTATTGGTACAGTGGATTCTGGAAAGGTGCAGATTTGCGGTTCAGCTAAATTTAAAGACTGGAATCTTAAGAGCAGAAAATGCATTGAATTGAAATTTAGCATCTTTTTGGATCATCATGATAATTTGTGGAATATTCTGGCAATTAGGCCGCAATAGACCAAAGGATTTGGAAAAATCTTCTGTGGTGTTTTTGAAGATATGCCAACTGCATATGCCGTGGAACACACATGACCAATCCATGTTAACTTGCTCTATTTCTAATGATTCTTATACACAAGATGTGTAACAAACAGAATTATTTACCATTACTCTAACATATTCGACTCACCAGTGCTTATAAGTGGTGTGGTTGTGAAGGTGGTGGTAGCTTCTGTTGTAGATGTACTGGTGCTGCCTGTAGTTGTTTCTATTGTTGTTGTTGTGGGAACTGATATGGTGCTTGATGCTGTTGCAGTTGACTCTGTACTTGTAGATGGTACAGTGGTTTCTGGAAAGGTGGAGATTTTAGGTTCAGTTAAGTTTAACGACTGGAATCTTCATTGTAGAAAATCCATCGAACTACAATTTGGTAATTTTTGTATCAGCCAGATAATGAGTTAAATAATGAGTGAAGCAGACTGCATGCAATTTTTTAAGAGTAAATAATTTGGAAATATCAGCTGTTATGTATTTGACAGAAGATATTACCAACGGAAGTAGGCCACATGTGTTTTTAAGCCACCAAAGAATTTCGAAACATCACGTGTACTGCTTTTGACTGAAGATATGCCAGAAGCATATGTCATGGAATATATATGGTGAAAACATGTTAACTTATTCTATTGGTACAGTGGTTTCTGGAAAAGTGGAGATTTTAGTTTCAGGTAAATTTAAAGACTGGTATCTTAAGGGAGGAAAATGCAGTGAATTGCAATTTTGCATCTTTTCGTATCGACGTGATAATTTACATTGAACTATAATTTTGCATTTTTTGTATCAACGTAATAATTTGTTGAATATTCTGGGAAGTGGGCCTCGTATTTTCAAGAGACCAAACAATTTGGAAAAATCCTCTGTGGTGTTTTTTTCTGACAGAAGGTATGCCAACAGCATATGCCATGGAACACACATGGCCAATACATGTTACCTTGTACTATTTGTAACGATTTTTATTCACTGGACGTGTAAGGAACAGATTTATTTTGCATTACTCTGGCATACAGGACTCACCAGTGGTCGGAGGTTGTGTGGTTGTGAAGCTGGTGGCAGCTTCTGTTGTAGATGCACTGGTGGTGCCTTGAGTTGTTTCTATTGACGTTGTTATGGGAACTGATGTTGTGCGTGATGCTGTTGTAGTTGCCTCTGTACTTGTGGATGGTACAGTGGTTTCTGGAAAGGTGGAGATTTTTGGTTCAGAAAAATTTAAAGACTGGAATCTTAAGTGCAGAAAATGTTTTGCATTGCTATTTTGCATCTTTTTGTATCAACGTGATAATTTATGGAATATTCTGGGAAATAGGCCGCATGTGTTTTTAAGACACCTGAGTATTTGGAAACATCATGTGGGCTGTTTTTGACAAAAGATTTGCCAACAGCAAATGTCATGGTACAAATAAATAGCCAATCTATGTTAACTTGTTATATTTGTCATGATGCTTATTCACAGAATGTGTGAAGAACAGATTTATTTTGCATCACTCTGGCATACCGGACTTCACAATGGATGTCAGTGGTGTGGTCGTGAAAGTGGCGGTAGCTTCTGTTGTGGAAGCACTGGTGCTGCCTGTGGTTGTTTCTATTGTCGTTGATGTGGGAACGGATGTCGTGCTTGACGCTATTGTGGTTGCCTCTGTACCTGTGGATGGTGCAGTGGTTTCTGGAAAGGTGGACATTTTTGGTTCAGATAAATTTAAAGACTTATCTTAAGAGCAGAAAATGCATTGAATTGCAATCTAGCATTCCGGGACGGAGGGCTCATGTGTGGTCAAGGGAACAAAAAATTTGGAAACATCATGTGTGTTGTTTTTGACGGAAGATATGCTAGCAACATGTATCATGGAATATACAGGCGAATGCATGTGATTTTTTTTATATTTAGAAAGATTCTTATTCACAGGATGTGTAAGGAACAGATTCATTTTGCATTACTCTGGAATAAAGGACTCACCACTGGTCGAAGGTTGTGTGGTTGTGAAGGTTGTGGTAGCTTCTATTGTAGATGCAGTGGTGCTGCCTAGAGTTGTTTCTATTATCGTTGTTGTGGGAACTGATGTTGTGCTTGATGCCATTGTAGTTGCCTCTGTACTTCTGGCTGGTACAGCGGTTTCTGGAAAGGTGGAGATTTTAGTTTCAGGTAAAATTAATGCTTGGAATCTTAAGTGCAGAAAATGCATTGCATTGCAATTTTGCATCTTTTTGTATCAACGTGTTGATTTATGGAATATTCTGTGTTGTATGCCGCATGTGTTTTCAAGACACCTGAGAATTTGGAAACATCATGTGTGCTGTTTTTGACAGAAGATTTGCCAACAGTAAAGGTCATGGTATATATATATATTGAGCCAATCCAAGTTAACTTGATATATTTGTGATGATTCTTATTCACAAGATGTGTAATGAAGAGATATATTTTGTGTCACTCTGGCATACCGGACTTACCAATGGTTGTAAGTGCTGTGATCATGAAAGTGGTGGTAGCTTCTGTTGTAGATGCACTGGTGCTGCCTGTGGTTGTTTCTATTGTCGTTGATGTGGGAATGGATGTCGTGCTTGATGCTATTGTAGTTGCCTCTGTACTTGTGGAGGGTGCAGTGGTTTCTGGAAAGGTGGAGATTTTTGATTCAGATAAATTAAAAGACTGGAATCTTTAGGGGAGAAAATACATTGAACTACAATTTTGCATTTTTTGGCTCAATGTCAGAATTCGTTGAATATTCTGGGAGGTAGCGTCATGTGTTTTCAAGAGACCAAAGAATTTGGAAAGTATTTATTCACAAAATGCTAGAGTAACTCAGCAGGTCAGGCAGCATCTCGGGAGAGAAGGAATGGGTGACGTTTCGGGTCGAGACCCTTCTTTGACCCGAAACGTCACCCATTCCTTCTCTACCGAGAAGCTGCCTGACCTGCTGAGTTACTCCAGCATTTTGTGAATAAATACCTTCGATTTGTACCAGCATCTGCAGTTATTTTCTTATGAAGAATATGGAAACATCATCTGTGGTGTTCCAAGGACAAATGCCATGGAACACACATGATAAATCCATGTTAACTTGTTCTATTTGTTATGTTTTTTATTAACTGGATGTGTAAGGAACAGATTTATTTTGCATTACTCTGACAAAAACGACTCACCAGTGGTCGTAGGTTGTGTGGTTGTGAAGCTGGTGGTAGCTTCCGTTGTAGATGCACTGGTGGTGCCTGTAGTTGTTTCTATTGCCGTTGTTGTGGGAACTGATGTTGTGCTAGATGCTATTGTAGTTGCCTCTGTACTTGTGGGTGTTACAGAGGTTTCTGGAAAGGAGAGATTTTTGGTTTGTAATTTTAAGGACTGGAATCTTAAGAGCAGAAAATGCATTGAATTGCAATTTAGAATCTTTTTGGATCAGCCTGATAGGGCGATGAATATTCTAGGAAGCAGGCCAATCCATGTTAACCTGTTCTATTTGTAATGATTCTTATTCCCAGGATAATTAAGCAACAGATTTATTTTACATTACACTGGCATACCAGACTCACCAGTGGTCATAGGTTGTGTGGTTGTGAAGCTAGTGGGAGCTTCTGTTGTTGATGCAATGGTGATGCCTGTGGTTGTTTCTATTGTCGTTGATGTGGGAACTGATGTGGTGCTTGAAGCTGTTGTAGCTTCTTGTGTACTTGTAGGTGGTACCGTGGTTTCTGGAAGTTGGAGAATTTTGGTTCAGGCAAATTTAAAGACTGGTAACTTCAGGGAAGAAAATGCATTGAACTACAATTTTGCCTTTTTGGTATCAAATTGATAATTTTCTTGAATATTCCGGGACGTCGGGCTCATTTCAAGGGAAAAAAAAATTGGAAACATCATATGTGCTGTTTTTGACGGAAGATATGCTAGCAACATGTTTCATGGAATAGACAGGCGAAGGCATGTGAATTTTTTATATTTCTAAAGATTCCTTCACAGGATGTGTAAGGAACAGATTTATTTTGCATTACTGTGGAAGAAAGGACTCACCACTGGTCGAAGATTGTGTAGTTGTAATGGTTGTGGTTGCTTCTGTTGTAGATGCACTGGTGCTGCCTGTGGTTGTTTCTAATGTTGTTGATGTGGGAACGGATGTCGTGCTTGATGCTATTGTAGTTGCCTCTGTACTTGTGGAGGGTGCAGTGGTTTCTGGAAAGGTGGAGATTTTTGATTCAGATAAATTAAAAGACTGGAATCTTTAGGGGAGAAAATACATTGAACTATAATTTTGCATTTCCTTGTCTCAATGTCAGAATTCGTTGAATATTCTGGGAAGTAGCCTTTTGTGTTTTCAAGAGACCAAATAATTTGGAAACATCATCTGTGGTGTTTTTGATAGATGATTTTCCAACAGCAAATGCCATGGAACACACATGACCAATCCATGTTAACTTGTTCTATTTGTTGTGATTCTTATTAACTGGATGTGGAAGGAACAGATTTATTTTGCATTACTCTGACATAAACGACTCACCAGTGGTCGTAGGTTGTGTGGTTGTGAAGCTAGTGGTAGCTTCCGTTGTAGATGCACTGGTGGTGCCTGTCGTTGTTTCTATTGACGTTGTTGTGGGAACTGATGTTGTGCTAGATGCTATTGTAGTTGCCTCTGTACTTGTGGGTGTTACAGTGGTTTCTGGAAAGGTGAAGATTTTTGGTTGAGGTAATTTTAAAGACTGGAATCTTAAGAGCAGAAAATGCATTGAATTGCAATTTAGAATCTTTTTGGATCAGCCTGATAGGGTGATGAATATTCTGGGAAGTAGGACAATCCATGTTAACTTGTTCTATTTTTAATGATTCTTATTCCCAGGATAAGTAAGCAACAGATTTATTTTACATTACACTGGCATACCAGACTCACCTGTGGCCGTAGGTTGTGTGGTTGTGAAGCTGGTGGGAGCTTCTGTTGTAGATGCACTGGTGGTGCCTGTAGTTGTTTCTATTGTCGTTGATGTGGGAAATGATGTGGTGCTTGAAGCTGTTGTAGTTTCTTGTGTACTTGTAGGTGTTACAGTGGTTTCTGGAAGTTGGAGAATTTTGGTTCAGGCAAATTTAAAGACTGGTAACTTCAGGGAAGAAAATGCATTGAACTACAATTTTGCCTTTTTTGTATCAATTTGTTAATTTTCTTGAATATTCCGGGACGTAGGGCTCATGTGTTGTCAAGGGAAAAAAAAAATGGAAACATCATATGTGCTGTTTTTGACGGAAGATATGATAGCAACATGTATCATGGAATAGACAGGCGAATGCATGTGAATTTTTTATATTTCTAAAGATTCATTCACAGGATGTGTAAGGAACAGATTTATTTTGCATTACTCTGGAATAAAGGACTCACCACTGGTCGAAGGTTGTGTAGTTGTGATGGTTGTGGTTGCTTCTGTTGTAGATGCACTGGTGCTGCCTGTGGTTGTTTCTATTGTCATTGATGTGGGAACAGATGTCGTGCTTGATGCAATTGTAGTTGCCTCTGTACTTGTGGAGGGTGCAGTGGTTTCTGGAAAGGTGGAGATTTTTGATTCACATAAATTAAAAGACTGGAATCTTTAGGGGAGAAAATACATTGAACTATAATTTAGCATTTCCTTGTCTCAATGTCAGAATTCGTTGAATATTCTGGGAAGTAGCCTTTTGTGTTTTCAAGAGACCAAATAATTTGGAAACATCATCTGTGGTGTTTTTGATAGATGATTTTCCAACAGCAAATGCCATGGAACACACATGACCAATCCATGTTAACTTGTTCTATTTGTTGTGATTCTTATTAACTGGATGTGGAAGGAACAGATTTATTTTGCATTACTCTGACATAAACGACTCACCAGTGGTCGTAGGTTGTGTGGTTGTGAAGCTGGTGGTAGCTTCCGTTGTAGATGCACTGGTGGTGCCTGTAGTTGTTTCTATTGCCGTTGTTGTGGGCACTGATGTTGTGCTAGAGGCTATTGTAGTTGCCTCTGTACTTGTGGGTGTTACAATGGTTTCTGGAAAGGTGAAGATTTTTGGTTCAGGTAATTTTAAAGACTGGAATCTTAAGAGCAGAAAATGCATTGAATTGCAATTTAGAATCTTTTTGGATCAGCCTGATAGGGTGATGAATATTCTGGGAAGTAGGACAATCCATGTTAACTTGTTCTATTTTTAATGATTCTTATTCCCAGGATAAGTAAGCAACAGATTTATTTTACATTACACTGGCATACCAGACTCACCTGTGGCCGTAGGTTGTGTGGTTGTGAAGCTGGTGGGAGCTTCTGTTGTAGATGCACTGGTGGTGCCTGTAGTTGTTTCTATTGTCGTTGATGTGGGAAATGATGTGGTGCTTGAAGCTGTTGTAGTTTCTTGTGTACTTGTAGGTGTTACAGTGGTTTCTGGAAATTGGAGAATTTTGGTTCAGGCAAATTTAAAGACTGGTAACTTCAGGGAAGAAAATGCATTGAACTACAATTTTGCCTTTTTTGTATCAATTTGATAATTTTCTTGAATATTCCGGGACGTAGGGCTCATGTGTTGTCAAGGGAAAAAAAAAATGGAAACATCATATGTGCTGTTTTTGACGGAAGATATGCTAGCAACATGTATCATGGAATAGACAGGCGAATGCATGTGAATTTTTTATATTTCTAAAGATTCATTCACAGGATGTGTAAGGAACAGATTTATTTTGCATTACTCTGGAATAAAGGACTCACCACTGGTCGAAGATTGTGTAGTTGTAATGGTTGTGGTTGCTTCTGTTGTAGATGCACTGGTGCTGCCTGTGGTTGTTTCTAATGTTGTTGATGTGGGAACGGATGTCGTGCTTGATGCTATTGTAGTTGCCTCTGTACTTGTGGAGGGTGCAGTGGTTTCTGGAAAGGTGGAGATTTTTGATTCAGATAAATTAAAAGACTGGAATCTTTAGGGGAGAAAATACATTGAACTATAATTTAGCATTTCCTTGTCTCAATGTCAGAATTCGTTGAATATTCTGGGAAGTAGCCTTTTGTGTTTTCAAGAGACCAAATAATTTGGAAACATCATCTGTGGTGTTTTTGATAGATGATTTTCCAACAGCAAATGCCATGGAACACACATGACCAATCCATGTTAACTTGTTCTATTTGTTGTGATTCTTATTAACTGGATGTGGAAGGAACAGATTTATTTTGCATTACTCTGACATAAACGACTCACCAGTGGTCGTAGGTTGTGTGGTTGTGAAGCTGGTGGTAGCTTCCGTTGTAGATGCACTGGTGGTGCCTGTAGTTGTTTCTATTGACGTTGTTGTGGGAACTGATGTTGTGCTAGATGCTATTGTAGTTGCCTCTGGACTTGTGGGTGTTACAGTGGTTTCTGGAAGGGTGAAGATTTTTGGTTCAGGTAATTTTAAAGACTGGAATCTTAAGAGCAGAAAATGCATTGAATTGCAATTTAGAATCTTTTTGGATCAGCCTGATAGGGTGATGAATATTCTGGGAAGTAGGACAATCCATGTTAACTTGTTCTATTTTTAATGATTCTTATTCCCAGGATAAGTAAGCAAAAGATTTATTTTACATTACACTGGCATACCAGACTCACCTGTGGCCGTAGGTTGTGTGGTTGTGAAGCTGGTGGGAGCTTCTGTTGTAGATGCACTGGTGGTGCCTGTAGTTGTTTCTATTGTCGTTGATGTGGGAAATGATGTGGTGCTTGAAGCTGTTGTAGTTTCTTGTGTACTTGTAGGTGTTACAGTGGTTTCTGGAAATTGGAGAATTTTGGTTCAGGCAAATTTAAAGACTGGTAACTTCAGGGAAGAAAATGCATTGAACTACAATTTTGCCTTTTTTGTATCAATTTGATAATTTTCTTGAATATTCCGGGACGTAGGGCTCATGTGTTGTCAAGGGAAAAAAAAAATGGAAACATCATATGTGCTGTTTTTGACGGAAGATATGCTAGCAACATGTATCATGGAATAGACAGGCGAATGCATGTGAATTTTTTATATTTCTAAAGATTCATTCACAGGATGTGTAAGGAACAGATTTATTTTGCATTACTCTGGAATAAAGGACTCACCACTGGTCGAAGGTTGTGTAGTTGTGATGGTTGTGGTTGCTTCTGTTGTAGATGCACTGGTGCTGCCTGTGGTTGTTTCTAATGTTGTTGATGTGGGAACGGATGTCGTGCTTGATGCTATTGTAGTTGCCTCTGTACTTGAGGAGGGTGCAGTGGTTTCTGGAAAGGTGGAGATTTTTGATTCAGATAAATTAAAAGACTGGAATCTTTAGGGGAGAAAATACATTGAACTATAATTTTGCATTTCCTTGTCTCAATGTCAGAATTCATTGAATATTCTGGGAAGTAGCCTTTTGTGTTTTCAAGAGACCAAATAATTTGGAAACATCATCTGTGGTGTTTTTGATAGATGATTTTCCAATAGCAAATGCCATGGAACACACATGACCGATCCATGTTAACTTGTTCTATTTGTTGTGCTTCTTATTAACTGGATGTGGAAGGAACAGATTTATTTTGCATTACTCTGACATAAACGACTCACCAGTGGTCGTAGGTTGTGTGGTTGTGAAGCTGGTGGTAGCTTCCGTTGTAGATGCACTGGTGGTGCCTGTAGTTGTTTCTATTGTCGTTGTTGTGGGAAGTGATGTTGTGCTAGATGCTATTGTAGTTGCCTCTGTACTTGTGGGTGTTACAGTGGTTTCTGGAAAGGTGAATATTTTTGGTTCAGCTAATTTTAAAGACTGGAATCTTAAGAGCAGATAATGCATTGAATTGCAATTTAGAATCTTTTTGGATCAGCCTGATAGGGTGATGAATATTCTGGGCATTAGGACAATCCATGTTAACTTGTTCTATTTTTAATGATTCTTATTCCCAGGATAAGTAAGCAACAGATTTATTTTACATTACACTGGCATACCAGACTCACCTGTGGTCGTAGGTTGTGTGGTTGTGAAGCTGGTGGGAGCTTCTGTTGTTGATGCACTGGTGATGCCTGTGGTTGTTTCTATTGTCGTTGATGTGGGAACTGATGTGGTGCTTGAAGCTGTTGTAGTTTCTTGTGTAGTTGTAGGTGTTACAGTGATTTCTGGAAGTTGGAGAATTTTGGTTCAGGCAAATTTAAAGACTGGTAACTTCAGGGAACAAAATGCATTGAACTACAATTTTGCCTTTTTGGTATCATATTGATAATTTTCTTGAATATTCCGGGACGTAGGGCTCATGTCAAGGGAAAAAAAAATTGGAAACATGATATGTGCTGTTTTTGACGGAAGATATGCTAGCAACATGTTTCATGGAATAGCAGGCGAAGGGATGTGAATTTTTTATATTTCTAAAGATTCATTCACAGGATGTGTAAGGAACAGATTTATTTTGCATTACTCTGGAATAAAGGACTCACCACTGGTCGAAGGTTGTGCAGTTGTGAAGGTTGTGATTGCTTCTGTTGTAGATGCACTGGTGCTGCCTGTGGTTGTTTCTAATGTCGTTGATGTGGGAACGGATGTCGTGCTTGATGCTATTGTAGTTGCCTCTGTACTTGTGGAGGGTGCAGTGGTTTCTGGAAAGGTGGAGATTTTTGATTCAGATAAATTAAAAGACTGGAATCTTTAGGGGAGGAAATACATTGAACTATAATTTTGCATTTCCTTGTCTCAATGTCAGAATTCGTTGAATGTTCTGGGAAGTAGCCTTTTTTGTTTTCAAGAGACCAAATAATTTGGAAACATCATCTGTGGTGTTTTTGATAGATGATTTTCCAACAGCAAATGCCATGGAACACACATGACCAATCCATGTTAACTTGTTCTATTTGTTGTGATTCTTATTAACTTGATGTGGAAGGAACAGATTTATTTTGCATTACTCTGACATAAACGACTCACCAGTGGTCATAGGTTGTGTGGTTGTGAAGCTGGTGGTAGCTTCCGTTGTAGATGCACTGGTGGTGCCTGTAGTTGTTTCTATTGTTGTTGTTGTGGGAACTGATGTTGTGCTGGATGCTATTGTAGTTGCCTCTGTACTTGTGGGTGTTACAGTGGTTTCTGGAAAGGTGAAGATTTTTGGTTCAGGTAATTTTAAAGACTGGAATCTTAAGAGCAGAAAATGCATTGAATTGCAATTTAGAATCTTTTTGGATCAGCCTGATAGGGTGATGAATATTCTGGGAAGTAGGACAATCCATGTTAACTTGTTCTATTTTTATTGATTCTTATTCCCTGGATAAGTAAGCAACAGGTTTATTTTACATTACACTGGCATACCAGACTCACCAGTGGCCGTAGGTTGTGTGGTTGTGAAGCTGGTGGGAGCTTCTGTTGTTGATGCACTGGTGATGCCTGTGGTTGTTCCTATTGTCGTTGTTGTGGGAACTGATGTGGTGCTTGAAGCTGTTGTAGTTTCTTGTGTAGTTGTAGGTGTTACAGTGGTTTCTGGAAGTTGGAGAATTTTGGTTCAGACAAATTTAAAGACTGGTAACTTCAGGGAAGAAAATGCATTGAACTACAATTTTGCCTTTTTGGTATCAAATTGATAATTTTCTTGAATATTCCGGGACGTAGTGCTCATGTGTTGTCAAGGGAAAAAAAAAATGGAAACATCATATGTGCTGTTTTTGACGGAAGATATGCTAGCAACATGTATCATGGAATAGACAGGCGAATGCATGTGAATTTTTTATATTTCTAAAGATTCATTCACAGGATGTGTAAGGAACAGATTTATTTTGCATTACTCTGGAATAAAGGACTCACCACTGGTCGAAGGTTGTGTAGTTGTGATGGTTGTGGTTGCTTCTGTTGTAGATGCACTGGTGCTGCCTGTGGTTGTTTCTAATGTCGTTGATGTGGGAACGGATGTCGTGCTTGATGCTATTGTAGTTGCCTCTGTACTTGAGGAGGGTGCAGTGGTTTCTGGAAAGGTGGAGATTTTTGATTCAGATAAATTAAAAGACTGTAATCTTTAGGGGAGAAAATACATTGAACTATAATTTTGCATTTCCTTGTCTCAATGTCAGAATTCATTGAATATTCTGGGAAGTAGCCTTTTGTGTTTTCAAGAGACCAAATAATTTGGAAACATCATCTGTGGTGTTTTTGATAGATGATTTTCCAACAGCAAATGCCATGGAACACACATGACCAATCCATGTTAACTTGTTCTATTTGTTGTGCTTCTTATTAACTGGATGTGGAAGGAACAGATTTATTTTGCATTACTCTGACATAAACGACTCACCAGTGGTCGTAGGTTGTGTGGTTGTGAAGCTGGTGGTAGCTTCCGTTGTAGATGCACTGGTGGTGCCTGTAGTTGTTTCTATTGTCGTTGTTGTGGGAACTGATGTTGTGCTAGATGCTATTGTAGTTGCCTCTGTACTTGTGGGTGTTACAGTGGTTTCTGGAAAGGTGAAGATTTTTGGTTCAGGTAATTTTAAAGACTGGAATCTTAAGAGCAGAAAATGCATTGAATTGCAATTTAGAATCTTTATGGATCAGCCTGATAGGGAGATGAATATTCTGGGAAGTAGGACAATCCATGTTAACTTGTTCTATTTTTAATGATTCTTATTCCCAGGATAAGTAAGCAACAGATTTATTTTACATTACACTGGCATAACAGACTCACCTGTGGTCGTAGGTTGTGTGGTTGTGAAGCTGGTGGGAGCTTCTGTTGTAGATGCACTGGTGGTGCCTGTAGTTGTTTCTATTGTCGTTGATGTGGGAACTGATGTGGTGCTTGAAGCTGTTGTAGTTTCTTGTGTACTTGTAGGTGTTACAGTGGTTTCTGGAAGTTGGAGAATTTTGGTTCAGGCAAATTTAAAGACTGGTAACTTCAGGGAAGAAAATGCATTGAACTACAATTTTGCCTTTTTTGTATCAAATTGATAATTTTCTTGAATATTCCGGGACGTAGGGCTCATGTGTAGTCAAGGGAAAAAAAAAATGGAAACATCATATGTGCTGTTTTTGACGGAAGATATGATAGCAACATGTATCATGGAATAGACAGGCGAATGCATGTGAATTTTTTATATTTCTAAAGATTCATTCACAGGATGTGTAAGGAACAGATTTATTTAGCATTACTCTGGAATAAAGGACTCACCACTGGTCGAAGGTTGTGCAGTTGTGAAGGTTGTGATTGCTTCTGTTGTAGATGCACTGGTGCTGCCTGTGGTTGTTTCTATTGTCGTTGATGTGGGAACGGATGTCGTGCTTGATGCTATTGTAGATTCCTCTGTACTTGAGGAGGGTGCAGTGGTTTCTGGAAAGGTGGAGATTTTTGATTCAGACAAATTAAAAGACTGGAATCTTTAGGGGAGAAAATACATTGAACTATAATTTTGCATTTCCTTGTCTCAATGTCAGAATTCGTTGAATATTCTGGGAAGTAGCCTTTTGTGTTTTCAAGAGACCAAATAATTTGGAAACATCATCTGTGGTGTTTTTGATAGATGATTTTCCAACAGCAAATGCCATGGAACACACATGACCAATCCATGTTGTTCTCCACCTATATCCTTCCTTTGTCCCACCCCCGACATCAGTCTGAAGAAGGGTCTCGACCCGAAACGTCACCCATTCCTTCTCTCCCGAGATGCTGCCTGACCTGCTGAGTTACTCCAGCATTTTGTGAATAAATCGATTTGTACCAGCATCTGCAGTTATTTTCTTATACTACATGTTAACTTGTTCTATTTGTTGTGATTCTTATTAACTTGATGTGGAAGGAACAGATTTATTTTGCATTACTCTGACATAAACGACTCACCAGTGGTCGTAGGTTGTGTGGTTGTGAAGCTGGTGGTAGCTTCCGTTGTAGATGCACTGGTGGTGCCTGTAGTTGTTTCTATTGTTGTTGTTGTGGGAACTGATGTTGTGCTAGATGCTATTGTAGTTGCCTCTGTACTTGTGGGTGTTACAGTGGTTTCTGGAAAGGTGAAGATTTTTGGTTCAGGTAATTTTAAAGACTGGAATCTTAAGAGCAGAAAATGCATTGAATTGCAATTTATAATCTTTTTGGATCAGCCTGATAGGGTGATGAATATTCTGGGAAGTAGGACAATCCATGTTAACTTGTTCTATTTTTATTGATTCTTATTCCCTGGATAAGTAAGCAACAGGTTTATTTTACATTACACTGGCATACCAGACTCACCAGTGGCCGTAGGTTGTGTGGTTGTGAAGCTGGTGGGAGCTTGTGTTGTTGATGCACTGGTGATGCCTGTGGTTGTTTCTATTGTCGTTGTTGTGGGAACTGATGTGGTGCTTGAAGCTGTTGTAGTTTCTTGTGTAGTTGTAGGTGTTACAGTGGTTTCTGGAAGTTGGAGAATTTTGGTTCAGGCAAATTTAAAGACTGGTAACTTCAGGGAAGAAAATGCATTGAACTACAATTTTGCCTTTTTGGTATCAATTTGATAATTTTCTTGAATATTCCGGGACGTAGTGCTCATGTGTTGTCAAGGGAAAAAAAAAATGGAAACATCATATGTGCTGTTTTTGACGGAAGATATGCTAGCAACATGTATCATGGAATAGAAAGGCGAATGCATGTGAATTTTTTATATTTCTAAAGATTCATTCACAGGATGTGTAAGGAACAGATTTATTTTGCATTACTCTGGAATAAAGGACTCACCACTGGTCGAAGGTTGTGTAGTTGTAATGGTTGTGGTTGCTTCTGTTGTAGATGCACTGGTGCTGCCTGTGGTTGTTTCTAATGTTGTTGATGTGGGAACGGATGTCGTGCTTGATGCTATTGTAGTTGCCTCTGTACTTGTGGAAGGTGCAGTGGTTTCTGGAAAGGTGGAGATTTTTGATTCAGATAAATTAAAAGACTGGAATCTTTAGGGGAGAAAATACATTGAACTATAATTTTGCATTTCCTTGTCTCAATGTCAGAATTTGTTGAATATTCTGGGAAGTAGCCTTTTGTGTTTTCAAGAGACCAAATAATTTGGAAACATCATCTGTGGTGTTTTTGATGGATGATTTTCCAACAGCAAATGCCATGGAACACACATGACCAATCCATGTTAACTTGTTCTATTTGTTGTGATTCTTATTAACTGGATGTGGAAGGAACAGATTTATTTTGCATTACTCTGACATAAACGACTCACCAGTGGTCGTAGGTTGTGTGGTTGTGAAGCTAGTGGTAGCTTCCGTTGTAGATGCACTGGTGGTGCCTGTAGTTGTTTCTATTGCCGTTGTTGTGGGAACTGATGTTGTGCTAGATGCTATTGTAGTTGCCTCTGTACTTGTGGGTGTTACAGTGGTTTCTGGAAAGGTGAAGATTTTTGGTTCAGGTAATTTTAAAGACTGGAATCTTAAGAGCAGAAAATGCATTGAATTGCAATTTAGAATCTATTTGGATCAGCCTGATAGGGTGATGAATATTCTGGGAAGTAGGACAATCCATGTTAACTTGTTCTATTTTTAATGATTCTTATTCCCAGGATAAGTAAGCAACAGATCTATTTTACATTACACTGGCATACCAGACTCACCTGTGGCCGTAGGTTGTGTGGTTGTGAAGCTGGTGGGAGCTTCTGTTATAGATGCACTGGTGGTGCCTGTAGTTGTTTCTATCGTCGTTGATGTGGGAAATGATGTGGTGCTTGAAGCTGTTGTAGTTTCTTGTGTACTTGTAGGTGTTACAGTGGTTTCTGGAAATTGGAGAATTTTGGTTCAGGCAAATTTAAAGACTGGTAACTTCAGGGAAGAAAATGCATTGAACTACAATTTTGCCTTTTTTGTATCAATTTGATAATTTTCTTGAATATTCCGGGACGTAGGGCTCATGTGTTGTCAAGGGAAAAAAAAAATGGAAACATCATATGTGCTGTTTTTGACGGAAGATATGCTAGCAACATGTATCATGGAATAGACAGGCGAATGCATGTGAATTTTTTATATTTCTAAAGATTCATTCACAGGATGTGTAAGGAACAGATTTATTTTGCATTACTCTGGAATAAAGGACTCACCACTGGTCGAAGGTTGTGTAGTTGTGATGGTTGTGGTTGCTTCTGTTGTAGATGCACTGGTGCTGCCTGTGGTTGTTTCTAATGTTGTTGATGTGGGAACAGATGTCGTGCTTGATGCAATTGTAGTTGCCTCTGTACTTGTGGAGGGTGCAGTGGTTTCTGGAAAGGTGGAGATTTTTGATTCAGATAAATTAAAAGACTGGAATCTTTAGGGGAGAAAATACATTGAACTATAATTTTGCATTTCCTTGTCTCAATGTCAGAATTCGTTGAATATTCTGGGAAGTAGCCTTTTGTGTTTTCAAGAGACGAAATAATTTGGAAACATCATCTGTGGTGTTTTTGATAGATGATTTTCCAACAGCAAATGCCATGGAACACACATGACCGATCCATGTTAACTTGTTCTATTTGTTGTGATTCTTATTAACTGGATGTGGAAGGAACAGATTTATTTTGCATTACTCTGACATAAACGACTCACCAGTGGTCGTAGGTTGTGTGGTTGTGAAGCTGGTGGTAGCTTCCGTTGTAGATGCACTGGTGGTGCCTGTAGTTGTTTCTATTGTCGTTGTTGTGGGAACTGATGTTGTGCTAGATGCTATTGTAGTTGCCTCTGTACTTGTGGGTGTTACAGTGGTTTCTGGAAAGGTGAAGATTTTTGGTTCAGGTAGTTTTAAAGACTGGAATCTTAAGAGCAGAAAATGCATTGAATTGCAATTTAGAATCTTTATGGATCAGCCTGATAGGGTGATGAATATTCTGGGCATTAGGACAATCCATGTTAACTTGTTCTATTTTTAATGATTCTTATTCCCAGGATAAGTAAGCAACAGATTTATTTTACATTACACTGGCATACCAGACTCACCTGTGGTCGTAGGTTGTGTGGTTGTGAAGCTGGTGGGAGCTTCTGTTGTAGATGCACTGGTGGTGCCTGTAGTTGTTTCTATTGTCGTTGATGTGGGAACTGATGTGGTGCTTGAAGCTGTTGTAGTTTCTTGTGTACTTGTAGGTGTTACAGTGGTTTCTGGAAGTTGGAGAATTTTGGTTCAGGCAAATTTAAAGACTGGTAACTTCAGGGAAGAAAATGCATTGAACTACAATTTTGCCTTTTTTGTATCAAATTGATAATTTTCTTGAATATTCCGGGACTTAGGGCTCATGTGTTGTCAAGGGAAAAAAAAAATGGAAACATCATATGTGCTGTTTTTGACGGAAGATATGATAGCAACATGTATCATGGAATAGACAGGCGAATGCATGTGAATTTTTTATATTTCTAAAGATTCATTCACAGGATGTGTAAGGAACAGATTTATTTTGCATTACTCTGGAATAAAGGACTCACCACTGGTCGAAGGTTGTGCAGTTGTGAAGGTTGTGGTTGCTTCTGTTGTAGATGCACTGGTGCTGCCTGTGGTTGTTTCTATTGTCGTTGATGTGGGAACGGATGTCGTGCTTGAAGCTATTGTAGATTCCTCTGTACTTGAGGAGGGTGCAGTGGTTTCTGGAAAGGTGGAGATTTTTGATTCAGATAAATTAAAAGACTGGAATCTTTAGGGGAGAAAATACATTGAACTATAATTTTGCATTTCCTTGTCTCAATGTCAGAATTCATTGAATATTCTGGGAAGTAGCCTTTTGTGTTTTCAAGAGACCAAATAATTTGGAAACATCATCTGTGGTGTTTTTGATAGATGATTTTCCAACAGCAAATGCCATGGAACACACATGACCGATCCATGTTAACTTGTTCTATTTATTGTGATTCTTATTAACTGGATGTGGAAGGAACAGATTTATTTTGCATTACTCTGACATAAACGACTCACCAGTGGTCGTAGGTTGTGTGGTTGTGAAGCTGGTGGTAGCTTCCGTTGTAGATGCAATGGTGGTGCCTGTAGTTGTTTCTATTGTCGTTGTTGTGGGAAGTGATGTTGTGCTAGATGCTATTGTAGTTGCCTCTGAACTTGTGGGTGTTACAGTGGTTTCTGGAAAGGTGAAGATTTTTGGTTGAGGTAATTTTAAAGACTGGAATCTTAAGAGCAGAAAATGCATTGAATTGCAATTTAAAATCTTTATGGATCAGCCTGATAGGGTGATGAATATTCTGGGAAGTAGGACAATCCATGTTAACTTGTTCTATTTTTAATGATTCTTATTCCCAGGATAAGTAAGCAACAGATTTATTTTACATTACACTGGCATACCAGACTCACCTGTGGTCGTAGGTTGTGTGGTTGTGAAGCTGGTGGGAGCTTCTGTTGTAGATGCACTGGTGGTGCCTGTAGTTGTTTCTATTGTCGTTGATGTGGGAACTGATGTGGTGCTTGAAGCTGTTGTAGTTTCTTGTGTACTTGTAGGTGTTACAGTGGTTTCTGGAAGTTGGAGAATTTTGGTTCAGGCAAATTTAAAGACTGGTAACTTCAGGGAAGAAAATGCATTGAACTACAATTTTGCCTTTTTTGTATCAAATTGATAATTTTCTTGAATATTCCGGGACGTAGGGCTCATGTGTTGTCAAGGGAAAAAAAAAATGGAAACATCATATGTGCTGTTTTTGACAGAAGATATGCTAGCAACATGTATCATGGAATAGACAGGCGAATGCATGTGAATTTTTTATATTTCTAAAGATTCATTCACAGGATGTGTAAGGAACAGATTTATTTTGCATTACTCTGGAATAAAGGACTCACCACTGGTCGAAGGAACAGATTTATTTTGCATTACTCTGGAATAAAGGACTCACCACTGGTCGAAGGTTGTGTAGTTGTGATGGTTGTGGTTGCTTCTGTTGTAGATGCACTGGTGCTGCCTGTGGTTGTTTCTAATGTTGTTGATGTGGGAACGGATGTCGTGCTTGATGCTATTGTAGTTGCCTCTGTACTTGTGGAGGGTGCAGTGGTTTCTGGAAAGGTGGAGATTTTTGATTCAGGTAAATTAAAAGACTGGAATCTTTAGGGGAGAAAATACATTGAACTATAATTTTGCATTTCCTTGTCTCAATGTCAGAATTTGTTGAATATTCTGGGAAGTAGCCTTTTGTGTTTTCAAGAGACCAAATAATTTGGAAACATCATCTGTGGTGTTTTTGATAGATGATTTTCCAACAGCAAATGCCATGGAACACACATGACCGATCCATATTAACTTGTTCTATTTGTTGTGATTCTTATTAACTGGATGTGGAAGGAACAGATTTATTTTGCATTACTCTGACATAAACGACTCACCAGTGGTCGTAGGTTGTGTGGTTGTGAAGCTGGTGGTAGCTTCCGTTGTAGATGCACTGGTGGTGCCTGTAGTTGTTTCTATTGCCGTTTTTGTGGGAACTGATGTTGTGCTTGATGCTATTGTAGTTGCCTCTGTACTTGTGGGTGTTACAGTGGTTTCTGGAAGTTGGAGAATTTTGGTTCAGGCAAATTTAAAGACTGGTAACTTCAGGGAAGAAAATGCATTGAACTACAATTTTGCCTTTTTTGTATCAAATTGATAATTTTCTTGAATATTCCGGGACGTAGGGCTCATGTGTTGTCAAGGGAAAAAAAAAATGGAAAGATCATATGTGCTGTTTTTGACGGAAGATATGCTAGCAACATGTATCATGGAATAGACAGGCGAATGCATGTGAATTTTTTATATTTCTAAAGATTCATTCACAGGATGTGTAAGGAACAGATTTATTTTGCATTACTCTGGAATAAAGGACTCACCACTGGTCGAAGGAACAGATTTATTTTGCATTACTCTGGAATAAAGGACTCACCACTGGTCGAAGGTTGTGTAGTTGTGATGGTTGTGGTTGCTTCTGTTGTAGATGCACTGGTGCTGCCTGTGGTTGTTTCTAATGTTGTTGATGTGGGAACGGATGTCGTGCTTGATGCTATTGTAGTTGCCTCTGTACTTGTGGAGGGTGCAGTGGTTTCTGGAAAGGTGGAGATTTTTGATTCAGATAAATTAAAAGACTGGAATCTTTAGGGGAGAAAATACATTGAACTATAATTTTGCATTTCCTTGTCTCAATGTCAGAATTCATTGAATATTCTGGGAAGTAGCCTTTTGTGTTTTCAAGAGACCAAATAATTTGGAAACATCATCTGTGCTGTTTTTGATAGATGATTTTCCAACAGCAAATGCCATGGAACACACATGACCGATCCATGTTAACTTGTTCTATTTGTTGTGATTTTTATTAACTGAATGTGGAAGGAACAGATTTATTTTGCATTACTCTGACATAAACGACTCACCAGTGGTCGTAGGTTGTGTGGTTGTGAAGCTGGTGGTAGCTTCCGTTGTAGATGCACTGGTGGTGCCTGTAGTTGTTTCTATTGTCGTTGTTGTGGGAAGTGATGTTGTGCTAGATGCTATTGTAGTTGCCTCTGTTCTTGTGGGTGTTACAGTGGTTTCTGGAACGGTGAAGATTTTTGGTTGAGGTAATTTAAAAGACTGGAATCTTAAGAGCAGAAAATGCATTGAATTGCAATTTAGAATCTTTATAGATCAGCCTGATAGGGTGATGAATATTCTGGGAAGTAGGACAATCCATGTTAACTTGTTCTATTTTTAATGATTCTTATTCCCAGGATAAGTAAGCAACAGATTTATTTTACATTACACTGGCATATCAGACTCACCTGTGGTCGTAGGTTGTGTGGTTGTGAAGCTGGTGGGAGATTCTGTTGTAGATGCACTGGTGGTGCCTGTAGTTGTTTCTATTGTCGTTGATGTGGGAGCTGATGTGGTGCTTGAAGCTGTTGTAGTTTCTTGTGTACTTGTAGGTGTTACAGTGGTTTCTGGAAGTTGGAGAATTTTGGTTCAGGCAAATTTAAAGACTGGTAACTTCAGGGAAGAAAATGCATTGAACTACAATTTTGCCTTTTTTGTATCAAATTGATAATTTTCTTGAATATTCCGGGACTTAGGGCTCATGTGTTGTCAAGGGAAAAAAAAAATGGAAACATCATATGTGCTGTTTTTGACGGAAGATATGATAGCAACATGTATCATGGAATAGACAGGCGAATGCATGTGAATTTTTTATATTTCTAAAGATTCATTCACAGGATGTGTAAGGAACAGATTTATTTTGCATTACTCTGGAATAAAGGACTCACCACTGGTCGAAGGTTGTGCAGTTGTGAAGGTTGTGGTTGCTTCTGTTGTAGATGCACTGGTGCTGCCTGTGGTTGTTTCTATTGTCGTTGATGTGGGAACGGATGTCGTGCTTGAAGCTATTGTAGATTCCTCTGTACTTGAGGAGGGTGCAGTGGTTTCTGGAAAGGTGGAGATTTTTGATTCAGATAAATTAAAAGACTGGAATCTTTAGGGGAGAAAATACATTGAACTATAATTTTGCATTTCCTTGTCTCAATGTCAGAATTCATTGAATATTCTGGGAAGTAGCCTTTTGTGTTTTCAAGAGACCAAATAATTTGGAAACATCATCTGTGGTGTTTTTGATAGATGATTTTCCAACAGCAAATGCCATGGAACACACATGACCGATCCATGTTAACTTGTTCTATTTATTGTGATTCTTATTAACTGGATGTGGAAGGAACAGATTTATTTTGCATTACTCTGACATAAACGACTCACCAGTGGTCGTAGGTTGTGTGGTTGTGAAGCTGGTGGTAGCTTCCGTTGTAGATGCAATGGTGGTGCCTGTAGTTGTTTCTATTGTCGTTGTTGTGGGAAGTGATGTTGTGCTAGATGCTATTGTAGTTGCCTCTGAACTTGTGGGTGTTACAGTGGTTTCTGGAAAGGTGAAGATTTTTGGTTGAGGTAATTTTAAAGACTGGAATCTTAAGAGCAGAAAATGCATTGAATTGCAATTTAAAATCTTTATGGATCAGCCTGATAGGGTGATGAATATTCTGGGAAGTAGGACAATCCATGTTAACTTGTTCTATTTTTAATGATTCTTATTCCCAGGATAAGTAAGCAAAAGATTTATTTTACATTACACTGGCATACCAGACTCACCTGTGGTCGTAGGTTGTGTGGTTGTGAAGCTGGTGGGAGCTTCTGTTGTCGATGCACTGGTGGTGCCTGTAGTTGTTTCTATTGTCGTTGATGTGGGAACTGATGTGGTGCTTGAAGCTGTTGTAGTTTCTTGTGTACTTGTAGGTGTTACAGTGGTTTCTGGAAGTTGGAGAATTTTGGTTCAGGCAAATTTAAAGACTGGTAACTTCAGGGAAGAAAATGCATTGAACTACAATTTTGCCTTTTTTGTATCAAATTGATAATTTTCTTGAATATTCCGGGACGTAGGGCTCATGTGTTGTCAAGGGAAAAAAAAAATGGAAACATCATATGTGCTGTTTTTGACGGAAGATATGCTAGCAACATGTATCATGGAATAGACAGGCGAATGCATGTGAATTTTTTATATTTCTAAAGATTCATTCACAGGATGTGTAAGGAACAGATTTATTTTGCATTACTCTGGAATAAAGGACTAACCACTGGTCGAAGGAACAGATTTATTTTGCATTACTCTGGAATAAAGGACTCACCACTTGTCGAAGGTTGTGTAGTTGTGATGGTTGTGGTTGCTTCTGTTGTAGATGCACTGGTGCTGCCTGTGGTTGTTTCTAATGTTGTTGATGTGGGAACGGATGTCGTGCTTGATGCTATTGTAGTTGCCTCTGTACTTGTGGAGGGTGCAGTGGTTTCTGGAAAGGTGGAGATTTTTGATTCAGATAAATTAAAAGACTGGAATCTTTAGGGGAGAAAATACATTGAACTATAATTTTGCATTTCCTTGTCTCAATGTCAGAATTTGTTGAATATTCTGGGAAGTAGCCTTTTGTGTTTTCAAGAGACCAAATAATTTGGAAACATCATCTGTGGTGTTTTTGATAGATGATTTTCCAACAGCAAATGCCATGAAACACACATGACCGATCCATATTAACTTGTTCTATTTGTTGTGATTCTTATTAACTGGATGTGGAAGGAACAGATTTATTTTGCATTACTCTGACATAAACGACTCACCAGTGGTCGTAGGTTGTGTGGTTGTGAAGCTGGTGGTAGCTTCCGTTGTAGATGCACTGGTGGTGCCTGTAGTTGTTTCTATTGCCGTTTTTGTGGGAACTGATGTTGTGCTTGATGCTATTGTAGTTGCCTCTGTACTTGTGGGTGTTACAGTGGTTTCTGGAAGTTGGAGAATTTTGGTTCAGGCAAATTTAAAGACTGGTAACTTCAGGGAAGAAAATGCATTGAACTACAATTTTGCCTTTTTTGTATCAAATTGATAATTTTCTTGAATATTCCGGGACGTAGGGCTCATGTGTTGTCAAGGGAAAAAAAAAATGGAAACATCATATGTGCTGTTTTTGACGGAAGATATGCTAGCAACATGTATCATGGAATAGACAGGCGAATGCATGTGAATTTTTTATATTTCTAAAGATTCATTCACAGGATGTGTAAGGAACAGATTTATTTTGCATTACTCTGGAATAAAGGACTCACCACTGGTCGAAGGAACAGATTTATTTTGCATTACTCTGGAATAAAGGACTCACCACTGGTCGAAGGTTGTGTCGTTGTGATGGTTGTGGTTGCTTCTGTTGTAGATGCACTGGTGCTGCCTGTGGTTGTTTCTAATGTTGTTGATGTGGGAACGGATGTCGTGCTTGATGCTATTGTAGTTGCCTCTGTACTTGTGGAGGGTGCAGTGGTTTCTGGAAAGGTGGAGATTTTTGATTCAGATAAATTAAAAGACTGGAATCTTTAGGGCAGAAAATACATTGAACTATAATTTTGCATTTCCTTGTCTCAATGTCAGAATTCGTTGAATATTCTGGGAAGTAGCCTTTTGTGTTTTCAAGAGACCAAATAATTTGGAAACATCATCTGTGGTGTTTTTGATAGATGATTTTCCAACAGCAAATGCCATGGAACACACATGACCGATCCATGTTAACTTGTTCTATTTGTTGTGATTCTTATTAACTGGATGTGGAAGGAACAGATTTATTTTGCATTACTCTGACATAAACGACTCACCAGTGGTCGTAGGTTGTGTGGTTGTGAAGCTGGTGGTAGCTTCCGTTGTAGATGCACTGGTGGTGCCTGTAGTTTTTTCTATTGCCGTTTTTGTGGGAACTGATGTTGTGCTTGATGCTA